>NW_016805192.1:466802-493463 GCF_001698545.2 Rhinopithecus bieti | reverse complement strand
GTCGCTGAACAAGAAGTTCAGGAAACTACTTAGAAGCCACTGTAGCCACCCATTTGAGAAAGTTTCCACACTCTCATTCGTTGTGAAAGTCTCTTCAAGGTCGGGGTAGGCACGGTGGCTCACACCTGTAATCCCAGCACTTTGGGAGGCTAAGGCCAGCAGATCACCTGGGGTCAGGCATTCAAGACCAGCCTGGCCAACACAGTGAAACTCCATCTCTACTAAAAATACAAAAAATTAGCCTGGTGTGGTGGCAGGCGCCTGTAATCCCAGCTACTTGGGAGGCTGAGGCAGGAGGATTGCTTGAACCCAGGAGAAGGAGGTTGCTGTGAGCCAAGATGGCACCACTGCACTCCAGCCTGGGTGACAGAGCAAGACTCCGTCTCAGAAAATTAAAAAAAAATAAAAATAAAAATAAAATAAAATAAAAAAGAAATCACAAACTGTTCAAATTCCAATCTACCTACACAGTTAAATGTCTTAATAGAGAGCTAAAAGCATTAAGTTCTATCATACTCAACATACTGATGAAGAAAATTTAAACTAAAAGACAGCCTGATCTTTAGAAACTGGCAGAAAAAATAGGGGCTGCATCCAAGACCACTCACAGCAAGTCCATTCTTCCAGCAGCTCCCAATTGCTATTTCATGAAAAGTCCAAATTACCCACCCTAAGGTCCTAGCCAGCTCCCTACCATCAAAAGCAATAGTCACCGAAACTTACTAAAATTAGGCTTGTTATGAAGAAAAGAGTGAAGAAATAAAGGCATTTTTTTCATCTTGTTATTTGAATGTGAAAACTCCCAGTAGAGTAAGAAAAAAGAACTCTGCCAGAGAAATGATGAAGTGAAACCTCAAACAATTTGGGCTTTTGAGTGCCTCCTGTCATCCAGCCATGAAATGGCTTTTTACATAAGCATTTTACATAACTAATTTAAGCCCGATGATGCAGGCAGTAGGTATCATCTCCATTTTAAGATGAGGAAATTGAGACAGATGAGATTACCTAACTGTCAAGGTTTCACCACAGAGCTGTGGTTCAAACCCATGTGCTCTAGTTTTACTGCAGTTAAGAAACTGCAAGGGTTTGCCAAGTTGTCAAGTGCCAGTCCAAGACAAATGGATGCTCTGAGTATCAAAAAATATATATAATCTGCAGATCGAAACACAAAGATACAAACATCTAAGAGTCACCATGGGAGTTGCTGGGGCATCCAGTGGTTTCTCTGAAAATCCATGAAGGAAAAGAATAAAGCATTTTTCCAGCCTTTCTTGTACAAACTATATTTCAGGGAAACCAAATATTTGATGAGGGAATTCTTTGTTTAGAAAGATTTTAGCTAATAAATGGAGAGGAATAACAAGATTTAGGAGGGGAAAAAAATCACCATTTTATAACTTCTAATAAAATAATGGGTTTAGGCAATAGCTTTCAATGGATGCTAAAATGATCAGGTGAAAAGTTGATGGAGAATTTTAATTCAGGGGAATTAAGCTGATATCATCTGAAACCATTTGGCATCACTAAAAATGTGACAACCTGGTGGCTGCCAGGGAGTGGGGGGACTGGGTAGGGGGGAAGCGACAGGAGTTATAGTTTACGGGTACAAAGTTTCAGTTTTACAAGATGAAAATAGTTGCAGAAATGAATAGCGGTGATGGCTGCAGAACATTATGACTGACTATACACTTAAAAATATTTAAGATAGAGCTGGGTGCAGTGGTGCTGCACACCTATAGTCCCAGTTATGCAGGAGGCTGAGGCAGGAGAATCACTTGAGCCCATGAGTTCGAGACCAATCTAAGTAACATATAGAGACCTCATCTCACAAAAACATCACTACCACAAAACAAAACAAACAAACAAAAAAAAAATGGTTAAGATGCTAAATTTTAAGTTATGTGTATTTTACCACAACAACAAAAAAATGAGGTTGGGTACGGTGGCTCATGCCTGTAATCCCAGCACCTTGGAAGGCAGAGGCAGGTGGACCACAAGGTCAAGAGTTTGAGACTGGCCTGGCCAATATGGTGAAACCCCGTCTCTACTAAAAATACAAATAAACTAGCCAGGCGTGGTGGCTCACGCCTGTAGTCCCAGCTACTTGGGTGGCTAAGGCAGGAGAACTGCTTGAACCCAGGAGGCCAAGGATTACACCACTGCACTCCAGCCTGGGCAACAGAGGCAGACTCCGTCTCAAAAAAAAAAAAAAAAAAATTAAAACATAGTTACCCAGCAATTCCACTTCTAGGCATATACCCAAAGAACTCAAAGCAGGGACTCGAACAGATACTCAGACACGAATGTTCACAGCAACATTATTCATAATAGCCAAAAGGCAGAAGCAACTCAAGAGTCCATCAACAGGTGAATGGATAAACAAAATGTGGTATATCTGTACAATAGAATATTATTCAGCCATTAAAGGAATTAAGTTCTGATACATACTACTGCATAGATGAACCTTGAAAACACTGTACTAAGTGAAAGAGGCCAGGGGCTGAACTTCGAAAGACTAATATACAATTCCACTGAATAGGCAAATTCATAGAGAGAGAGTAGAACAAATGTTACTAAGGGTTGGGGGAGAGGGGAATGGGCAGTTATGGCTTAAACAAAGTTTCTGTTGGGGATGATGAAAAAATTGTGGAAATGGACAGTGGTGAAGGTTATAAAACACGGTGAATGTACTTAATGCCACTGAATTGTATACTTAAGAACAAACTTATAATTTTTATATTATGTATATTTTGCCACAATAAAAATTTTTAAAACCTGTTTAAGTGCGACAACTGAACTTCCGTGTTAGGATAGGAAGAATATTTATGAAGTATTCTTGCCTCTGAAATGAACCAGAATTTAATCAAGTCTCTAGAATAAACAACCAGTTCACAGGAAATCCACAGATAGCCAAGAAAGTTAGACGGCACCATAATAAAGTAATCAGCCAAATCCAGAATGTGGAATAAACAGTTAACAACCAAAAAAAAAAAAAAAAAAAGGGGGGGAGGCCAGGCAAGATGGCTCACACCTATAGTCTCAGCACTGTGGGAGGCCAAGGTGGGCAGATGCTTGAGCCCAGGAGTTTGAGACCAGATTGGGCAACATGGTGGAAAACCCATCTCTACAAAAAGTATAAAAAAATTTGCTAGGTGTGATGGTATGCACCTGTGGTCCCAGCTATCTGGGAGGCTGAAGTGAGAGGATCGCTTGACTCCAGGAGGCAGAGGCTGCAGTGAGCCGAGATTGTGCCACTGCACGAGACCCTGTCTCAAAAATAAAATAAAATAAAATAAGGAAAACAAAAGGCATAGAAAAAGAACAACTGCTGTAGAATAAAAGACTAAAGGGGCAAAACAACAAAATGCACTGTGTGAACTTTGATCCAGATGCAAACAAAGCAGATGTGGAAAATATACTTTTTTTTTTTTTGAGATAGAGTCTTGCCCTGTCGCCAAGGCTGGGGTGCAATGGTGCGATCTCAGCTCACTGCAACCTCCATCTCCCAGGTTCAAGAGAATATCCTGTCTCAGCCTCCCGAGTAGCTGGGATTGCAGGCACACACCACCATGCTTGGCTAATTTCTTTGCATATTTTTAGTAGAGACAGGGTTTCACCGTGTTGGCCAGGGTGGTCTCCAACTCTTGACCGCAGGTGATCCACCAGCCTTGGCCTCCCAAAGTGTTAGGATTACAGGTGTCAGCCACCACACCCAGCCAGAATACATTTGATACAACTGGGGGAATTAGAATAAGGACTAGGTGCTAGATATTAAAGAATTAGTATTAATTTTGGAGATGTTATAATGGAATGGATATATATATATATATATATATATATGAGGCCTTATCAGTTGGAAACGAACGCTAAAGGATGTATGAATAAAAGGCATCATGTCTGGGATGGGCAAAATGCTAATAACTGTTGAGGCTTGGTGATGGGTACGTGGGGGTTCGTTATGTTATCTTCTCTGTCTTTGTATTTGTTTTAGATTTTCCGCTAAAAAAGTTAAAAAAAATAAATGCACTACTTTGAGAAAAAACATTCTAAAATCTATAGCCTGGAAAAGCTAACTGCAAATAGAGTTAATTGCCAAAGGTAACAGCTAAAACAATGATATAAAATATAGAGGGATAGTCGACTAGGGTATTTAGTCGGGAAAGACTGACGAATGTATAAGTCTTTACTATCAGGTACATGCAGGAGAACCTTCAAAACGAACAGACTCCAAATAAATTCTAAAATGAGTAATTTGTAGATTCCATATGGTTAATATTCTACATGAAAATCAGGGTGTAAAAACTATAGTCAGCCCTCTGTATCCAGGTTCAACCCACCTTGAACCAAAAATATTACAAAGTAATAACGCAGGCCGGGCACGGTGACTCACGCTTGTAATCTTAGAACTTTGGGAGGCTAAGGCGGGCGGACCACCTGAGGTCGGGAGTTCAAGACCAGCCTGATCAACATGGAGAAACCCTGTCTCTACTAAAAATACAAAATTAGCCGGGCGTGGTGGTGCATGCCTGTAATCCCAGCTCCTCAGGAGGCTAAGGCAGGAGAATCACTTGAACCCAGGAGGTGGAGGCTGCGGTGAGCTGAGATCATGCCATTGCACTCCAGCCTGGGCAACAAAAGTGAAACTCCATCTCAAAAAATAAATAAATAAATAAATAAAAATAGTAACGCAACAGTAAAAAAAAAAATACAAATAAAAAACAATACAATCTAACTATATAGCATTTACATGCTAGTAGACATTAGAATCTAGTAGTGATTTAAAGTAGACGGGGGGCTGGGCGCAGTGACTCATGCCTGTAATCCCAGCACTTTGGGAGGCCAAGGCAAGCGGATCACCTGAGATCAGAAGTTCAAGACCAGCCTGACCAACATGGCAGAACCCCATCTCTACTAAAAATACAAAAATTGGCCAGGCATGATGGTGCATGCCTGTAACCCCAGCTACTCGGGAGGCTGAGGCAGGAGAATCACTTGAACCCGGGAGACGGAGGTTGCAGGGAGCCGAGATCACACCACCGCACTTCAGCCTGGACAACAGGGCAAGACTCTGTCTCACAAAAGAAACCTCCCCAGTAAGTGTAAGGAGACCCTAAGAGGGGAAATGGCTGACAGTGTCAATAGAGCAGAGCACCACAAGGTATCACTTCAAGCATCCGTCTTTAGAGACATTTCACAGAAATATTATCGAGGCTATAGACTGAATAATCTTTACCTTTTGTGTTCTGGAAAATATGCTGCCACAGAGGTCTGATTTTGAAGTGGCTGCCAACATCCCAGACTGTGAAGGTGATATTTTTATATTCTACCATCTCCGAATGGAAACCTAAATGAAATAGGGGGAAAATGTTTAATTATGATTTGTGCTGGTTGAACAATTCCAAATAATTTCAACATGTGGATAGTACTTTTAATTTACAAAGCAGCCTGCTAGTCAAAGATCTATAGCCTTCAAAGAGAATGTGCTGGCCCCCTCTCCCATTCATCAGGACAGGTGTCTCAAACCTTCTCTACTCCCCAATCTCCAGCCATGCACCTGCCCTTTCTCTCAGCAGGAGACTATCACAGTGTACTTCAGAGCAGAGAAGCCACTGATGGGACTGACTTCCACTTCCACCATACAGTGTAAAAGCCAGTCTACATCTTTACCCATGCTTTTCTTCCTCCCTCTTGGAACAACAGAAGAGGATAACTCTCTTTCACCAATTCCCTCCCTCTATGAGCCAGATCCACTCCACCCAGACTGTCTGGAACTTTTTACTCTTCCTATTCTCTCCCACATCTGAATATCTCCAATCTGTTCACCTTGGCATGCTTAAGTCTTTTACATCTTTAAAAGCAACAGAACAAACCTCTCCTTGACCCCCACATCTTCATCTGCACCCTCTTTCTTCCTTCCTTCACCCTCTTCCTTCCTTCCTTCACATCTTCACCCTCTATTTGCTCTTTATTTATTTATTTTTTTTAAAGAGACAGGGCCTTGCTGTGCTGGCCAGGCTGGAGCACAGAGGTAGAATCATAGCTCGCTGCAGCCTCAAACTCCTGTGCTCAAGGAATCCTCCTGCCTCAGCCTCCCAAGTAGCTAGAACTATAAGCATGAGCCACCATACCTAGCTAAATATAAATTTTTTTTTGTAGAGACGGGTCTCACTATGTTGTTCAGACTGGCCTCAAATTCCTCAGGTCAAGCAATCTGCCCATCTTACCCTCCCAAAGTGCTGGGATTACGGGTGTGAGCCACTATGCCTGGTCTATTTGCTCTTTTAAAGTCAAATGTCTCAAAGAAGTGTGGCTATATTCACTGAGCTTTCTTTGGTCCTCTCACGCAACAGCACCTTATCTCTGCTCCACCATGTTGGGTAGCTGGTTTTCACTAAGGTCAGCAATGACCACCAGGTCAATAAATCCAACACATGCCTTTTCAGCTCTTCCATAATCTGATCTTCTATCTGACACTGCTGCTCACTCCCTCCTTGACACTCTTCCCAAGCTTCCCTTTTCCTTCTATCTCTATGGACGTACTGCCTCAGTCTCCTTAGTGAGCTCAGCCACGTTTAACTGATCCTGCAATGATGGAGTCCCCCTGGCTCACTGGCCCCATCGATTCTCCTCTTTCTGCACCCCTCCCTATGCAATCTCACTCACTGCCACGACTTCATTCCTATCTCTGTACTAACTCTGAGATTTACATCCTCCAATCTAGCTCTGAGATTTATATCCTCTCTCCTGAGCTTCAGGCTCATAATCTAACAGCTTTGGCAAATGTCTTCAAGGCCCCAAAACAAGGTATCAGTCAAAAATGGAATTTAAGGTCCCTACTCCCCAACCTCCTCCTCTGCTAGTTATCCCCTCATTGACTTCATTCCACAAGCTGATTGCCTAAGAGGTGCCCTGGAAACATCCGATGCTCTCACTCCTAGAACCCTACTACCATATCTTATCAATTCAACCTCTTTTTTTTTTTTTTTTTTTTTTTTTTGAGACGGAGTCTCGCTCTGCTGCCCAGGCTGGAGTCCGTGGCCGGATCTCAGCTCACTGCAAGCTCCGCCTCCCGGGTTTACGCATTTCCTGCCTCAGACCTCCCGAGTAGCTGGGACTACAAGGCGCCCGCCACCTCGCCCGGTAGTTTTTTGTATTTTTTACGTAGAGAGGGGTTTCACCGTGTTTGCCAGGATGGTCTCGATGTCTGACCTCGTGATCCGCGCGTCTCGGCCTCAAAGTGCTGGCTTACAGTCTTGAGCCCCACGGCCCCGCCATGATCAATTCACCTCTTAAACAGCTAATAGTTACCCTACCCAAGTAGACCATCGATTTTCTAGCCTTAATTCCTGAACCATATAACTCAATTTTCACCTCCAGTCACTCTCCCTCTCCTCATACAGTCAACCTCTTCTATCAAAAGCAAATCGCGCTTAAAAACAACGTAGTGTGGTTCACGTCATTTCTCTACACTTTCTGTATTGGACTGGAATATTTTCAAACTTACAAAAGAACGAATAAATCTCCCCATGAAAATAAAATAAAATTAAAAAAGAGAATAGGCCGAGCCAGTTGGCTCACACCTGTAACCCAGCGCCTTTGGGAGGTGATATGGTGGGCAGAATTGCTTTGAGCTCAGGACGTTCGAGACCAGCCCTGGGCAACATGGCAAACCTGTCTCATACAGAAAAACACAAAAATTAGCCAGGCATTGGTTGTCATGTGCCTTGTAGTCCCAGCGTTCTTGGGAGGCTGAGGACAGGAGAATTGCTGAGCGTAGAAGCAGATGTTGTAGTGAGCTGAGATCGACACCACGCGCACTTCTGCGTGGATGCAGAATAAGATCCAAAATCGAAAAGAAAGAGAGAGAGAAATGGGAGGAGGGAGGGGAGGGGGAAGGGAGGGAGAGAGGGAGGGGAGGGAGGAGAGGGAAGGAAAGGAAAGAAGGGAAAGAAGGGAAGGAAGGAAAGGGAAGGAAAGGAAAGAAGGGAATGAAGGGAAGGAAGGGAAGGAAAGGAAAGGAAAGAAGGGAAGAAAGGGAAGGAAGGGAAGGGAAGGATAGCAAAGAAGGGAAGACAGAGAATGAAGGGAAGGGAGGGGAAGGAAGGAAGGAAGGAAAAAAAAAAGGAAAGATGTCCCTTTGGCAGCTTCCCACACCCAAATCCCAAACATGACTGTCAAGACCCACAGTCAGTTGGGCCTGCTCACCTTCCAAACCTCAATTCTAGTCATGCCTTATTTTAGTGAGAGACACTCATTACATTGCAACAATCTAAATTCTTGCTAAATAAATAAATACAATGCCATTCCAATCCTATAGTGATGGTAGGGGCAGGGGCAGGAAACTTAGCAAAATTACCTAAAATTTAACCTGGAGAAATAAACAAGTAAGCACAACCAGGAAATCTCTGAAAATGAATAATGAATTATTTTTAAAGATATGCCAAGCCCTAGTAACACTTGAAGTAACAGAGTTCAAATATAAATGTAACTCTGTAGTTGTCCAGAAAAAAGTAGTTGTCCAGAAAAAGACACACATACCAGTGAGAATTTAGTATGTGACAAAGAAGGCATTTCAAATCAGCATGGAAAAATTATTCAATAAATGACATTGAACAACTGTCTACTCCAGCACTGTCCAATACAGTCACTAGCCATTTGTGACTATTTGTTTATTCATTTATTTTTTTTGTTTTGTTTTGTTTTGTTTTTGAGAGAGTCTCACTCTTGTCGCGCAGGCTGCAGTGCATGGCGCTATCTTGGCTCACTGTAACCTCCGTCTCCCAGATTCAAGCGATTCTCCTGCCTCAGCCTCCCAAGTAGCTGGGATTACAGGCGGCTGCCACCACACCTCCCCCCACCCCTTTTTTTTTTTGTATTTTCTGTAGAGGCGGGGTTTCACCATGTTGGCCAAGCTGGTCTCGAACTCCTGACCTCAAGTGATCCACCAGCCTCGGCCTCCCAAAGTGCTGAGATTACAGGCGTGAGCCACCACGCCTGGCCTATTTATTTAGTTTTTGAGACAGAGTCTTGCTCTGTAACCTAGGTTGAAGTGCAATGGTGCAATCTCAGCTCACTGCAACCTCCGCCTCCCGGGCTCAAGTGATTCTCCTGCCTTAGCCTCCTGAGTAGCTGGGATTACAGAAGCATGCCACTACACCTGACTAATTTTTCTACTTTTAGTAGATATGGGATTTCACCACGTTGGTCAGGCTGGTCTCGAACTCCTGGTCTCAAGTGATCTTCCCACCTCAGCCTCCCAAAGTGCTGGGATTAAAGACATGAGCCACTGCGCCCAGCAATGTGGCTATTTAAACTTAAAGTTAAAATCAAAAATCAATCAACAAATAAGAGATCGTGGCATGCCCAGCTAATTTTTGAATTTTTAGTAGAGACGGGGTTTCACCGTGTTAGCCAGGATGGTCTCGCTCTCCTGACCTCGTGATCCGCCCATCTCGGCCTCCCAAAGTGCTGGGATTACAGGCTTGAGCCACCGCATAAAACACACTGCTGGTTCACAGTAAGAGCAATACAGCCAGCTTGTCTATTTCTCTAGTTGGACATCATCTCAAGCAGTTGGCTTGAGCCAGAGTGAAGAAAAGGAATCACACTCCGGATCTCCAAGCATGGGGAGTGTACTTGGTGTAGAGAGATGAGATGCTGCTGCTAAGGAAGGCCAGCTGGAACAGAGGCTGACTGAGGAGGCACCAGCAGATTCCCAGCTCCCACCTCAGCCTTCTGCTGGGACACTAGCTGCGAGGAATGGGGGGCAGAACTACCCTCCCTGTTTGGCCCATTATCTTTTTCTTTTTTGCCAAGCAGATAGGGTTAAATTTGCTTACTCTACCTGTGTTCACACATCTCCTTTATGAACCTAAGAATGTGCAAGCCATAGAAAAGGATAGAGAACCTGGTCAGGCACGGTGGCTCATGCCTATAATCCCAGCACTTTGGGAGACCATGGCAGGAGGATCGCTTGAGCCCAGGAGTTCGAGACCAGCCTAGGCAATATGGCAAGACCCCATCTCTACCAAAAATTCAAAAATTAGCTGGGCATGCTGGTGCATGCCTGTAGTTCCAGCTACTCAGGAGGGAGGTGGAAGGATCACTTGAGCCCAGGAAGTTGAGACCATAGTAAGCAGAGATGCGCCACTGCACTCTAGTCTGGGTGACAAGAGTCAAAAAAAAAAAGGATATATAATGTAACCTGGTTTTGGCCTCTAAAATGTATCTCTTGGAGTAGACAAGATTTTAAAAGGATTATTCAGTAACAGAAGAAGCATGTAAAAATGAAACATATTTCTCTGGTGAAAAAGAACCTAAAAGAAAAAATATATATAACATACTAAATTGTAAACTGGAATTGCCGCAGGTCTTTCATTAACTTACCTACTGTAGGGATGGTAGGCACAGTCTCCCCCAGCTTCAATTTATACAAGATGGTGGTTTTTCCAGCTGTATCCAAACCCAATATAAGAATCCGCATCTCTTTTTTCCCAAGTAGACTCTTTTTTTTTTTTTTTTTTTTTGAGACAGAGTCCCGCTCTATCGCCCAGGCTGGAGGGCAGTGGTCGGATCTCAGCTCACTACAAGCTCCGCCTCCCGGGTTTACGTCATTCTCCTGCCTCAGCCTCCCGATTAGCTGGGACTACAGGCGCCCGCCACCTCGCCCGGCTAGTTTTTTGTATTTTCAGTAGAGATGGGGTTTCACCGTGTTAGCCAGGATGGTCTCGATCTCCTGACCTCGTGATCCACCTGTCTTGGCCTCCCAAAGTGCTGGGATTACAGGCTTGAGCCACCGCACCCAGCCTCAAGTAGACTCTTAATGAGCTTTTCAAAAATGTTTCCCATTGTAACTGAATTCTGTAACATGACAAGAAAAGCAAGTCAAATAATTGTTCTTTGCAGAGATATAGAAGCAACATGCATAAAATACAAGTGTCAATTAGAAATGGCTTCCAGGAAAAATTAAACAATTTTAGGTACACTTTGGCCAATGAGTAGTGAGTCTTATCTTCAAAGGGAAACTCAACTAAACCTTTCAATGCCTTACCAGAAAATTCTATTTTCCACTGCAGCATCCAAGTGGAATATACAACATAACCTCAGCACTCCTACAACAGTGGTAGCCTTTAGTCAATTTAGTACAGAGGTACAGGACCAGGCGCGGTAGCTCATGCCTGTAATCCCAGCACTTTGGGAAGCCAAGGCGGGTAGATCACCTGAGGTCAGGGGTTCAAGACCAGCTTGGCCAACATGGTGAAACCCCACCTCTACTGAAAACACAAAAGTTAGCCAGGCCTGGTGGCGCACACCTGTGATACCAGCTACTCAGGAGGCTAAGGCATAAGAATCGCTTGAACCTGGGGAGGCAGATGTTGCACTGAGCCAGGACCACGCCACTGCACTCTAGTCTGGGTGACAGAGCAAGACTGTCTCAAAAAATTAATTAATTAATTAAATTTAAAAAAAAACAGAAGTACAGAAGCAATGATACAACAAATACAACTGTACCTCATTCTAAACTGTACTGAAATGAGAATTTGTGAAGCAGAGAAGCTGTTTATTTTATGCAATATAAAACAAAGTCTTTAAGGCAGGTTAAACAACTATATCCCTTGGAAATGTAGTAGTTCCTTATGGCTAGCAGACAGCCTAGTAAATAACCTAAGAAATTTCAGAGGCAAAGAAATTCAGCACTGGGAAGCTTCACTGCCAACAGAGAGAACTTGGCAGAATTGAGGAGGCACCACAGCATCCAGTTTTCATTTGAGTTTTTTGTTTTAAGACAGGGTCTCACTCTGTCACCCAGGCTGGAGTGCAGTGGCACAATCACGACTCACTGCAACCTCAACCTCCCCATCTCAAGCAATCCTCCCACCTCAGTCTCCAGAGCAGCTGTGACCACAGGCATTCGCCACCTCGCCCAGCTAATTTTTGTATTTTTTGTGAAAATTAGGTCTCACTGTATTTCCCAGGCTAATCTTGAACCCCTGGGCTCAAGAAGTGATTCTCCCACCTTAGCCTTCCAAAGTCCTGGGATTACAGGCGTGAGCTACCAGGCCCAGCCAGTATCCAGTGTTCTATTGCTGTAACTATCATCTTACTCTCAACCAGTTCTTAGAACTTTTTATTTAAGTATAGTTTACATACAGATATAAACGTACATAACTATAAAGTTCAATAAATTTTCATGAACCAAACACACCTATGTAACCAAATCAAGAAAAGACGATTTATCAGGCTGGGCGCAGTGGCTCATACCTGTAATCCCAGCACTTTGGGAGACCAAGGTGGGCGGATCACCTGAGGTCAAGAGTTCAAGACCAGCCTGGCCAACGGGGCAAAACCCTGTCTCTACTAAAAACACAAAAATTAGCCAGGCATGGCGGTGCACAGCTGCAGTCCCAGCTATTCAGGCAGCTAAGGCACAATAATCACTTGAACCTGGGAGGTGGAGGTTGAAGTGAGCTGAGATTGGGACACTGCACGCCAGCCCAGGGCAATAGAGCGAGACTCCATCTCAAAAAAAAAAAAAAAAAAGATGATTATCAGATCAAGTCTCCTTGTGCCTCCTCCCAGTCATTACTCCATAAAAGGTAATCACTATATTGACTTCTAACAGCATAAATGTTCAATATTTTATTTTTCAGTAGAGATCATGGTAGCTTACATAAAGTACATCAATAGCAAAGTTAGACTAACTTTACAGAAATTTACAGTCTCTTTGAGATTAGCCTACTTGAAATATGAACTTGACATTCTAAGTAAAGACTTAAAAGCAGTGCTGGGTCTACACCTCTAACCAAGCTCTTGGAAGTCTATAAAGATCTTCAGACCAGGCAGGGTGGCTTACCCCTGCAATTCCAGCACTTTGGGAGGCCGAGGCAATAGGATCATTTTATTTTTTACTTACTAAGATAACAGAAAATAAGGGAGGATTGCTTTAGGCCAGGAGTACGAGACCAGCCGGGGCAACATAGCAAGACCCTGCCTCTATTTTTAAAAATAATACAAAAACAAAAAGACCTACATCCGTGTTCCAGAGACTGTGATTTATTTTCCTTTTAAATTGCTAACCAAAGAAAGCTTTACTCCTGGGCAGGGGAGGGGGAAGACACAAAGAGGATAGGCAATCAACCATTCATTCGAACTCTGGTGACCACAGAGGGGAGGTAACCAAATTCCACAGGCCTCACCGCTGAAATTCAACAGTGGCCAGCAGTAGCTTAATATCATGGATTACGCCCAAATACACAACATTCCTTTCTAGGATGAGAGAAAGCGAGCCCAGAATTTTTCCTATTCACAAATATGGAACATGCTGGGGAAGGGAAGGTATTTCCCGCTCAGATGCCCCCTGAGGCAGATAGTTCCCCAGATTCCCCTGCCAACCGCACAGACACACCCCCTTGACCTCCCTATCCTTTCTCTTTCCTCTTCTTGCTACTCATGTGCCCCAGACCCCCGCGGTCCTGACACCCCTGCGCCGCTGGAGACCCTCTGGGGTATGATGGCGCCAATTACAGGGCCTTTTTGGCACGCTCACTCTCCCGGCCCCAAGCGCCAAAAGTGCATTAGGGAGAAACGTCGGCACGACGTCAAGAACACGAACGAGTGCGGTGGCCCAGGTGAGCGTGCGCGGCAGCCAGGCACGCCCGGCTCCCGGGGAAGGACGCCCAGTGCCTTTTTTACCCGGGCCGCCAGGCCGCTCCTTCTCAACTTGTGCGCCCCTGGAAGAGCATAGAGAGGGCCTTGCGTGGAACCTACGAAGCCTCCTTCGGTTCCTCGCTGCTCCCGCCGTCGAGAGGGCAAAGAAGGAACAGCGGAGCCCAATACCTTTCCGCAAGCCACCGCCACCCTCCAGTTTCCGGCCCGCAGACGAAGTGGAGATCCAGCCAGGTCTTGAGTGCTGCCGCCCCAGGTGAGCCAGAGATTCAACTGTTGCCACTCAAGCTACCGCTACCTACATCACCGCCGACTCCGCTGCCTTTAGGATTTCGGCTCAGCTCAGCTAAACCACAACCGGCGTGGGGACAGGAACAGCAACCAACCAATCACCCACCGCCTCCTGGAGCTTTTGCAGCAATGAGCTGGAAGTTTTATGAGTGACGACATATCTGACCAATGCAAGAACAGTAAGGGCCTAGGAGGGCGGGAGCGCCGTAGGCGACGCCACGAAGCTCTGGCAATACCCTGTTCATCTTCAAATGACAGCTCAGCGAGTTCCGGCGAGACACGCCCACGTCCTCCATGCCACGTGAGACCAATCAGAAAAGGAAAAGGATTGTCTATTTGCACAGCCAATCCGCTGGGAAAATCGCTGAGGTTTGAGCTAACCCCAGAGCGTTCACACCAACCGGGAGCGGACAGGTGGGCAGGGCGAGGTTAATAGTGCCAAGGAAGGAAATTTACCGCAGTTGAGTTATACGAAGACATTAGTTTGGGGAGGTGTTCCGCGTAGGAAATACCAGACACTGATACTGAAATTAGGCATAAGGAAGTTTTCCTATTCCGCCTGAGGCTAGACTGCCCTCCCACCTCTAAACAGATTTTCAACAGTTGGGGAAAATACTGGCCACCCGCACCTCATTAAGACGTCGCAGAACCATTCGTGGTTTCTGAGCAATGCTTTCCATAATCAGTTCCCTAAATGTCCACCTTGTTAGCTAAAAAGGTTACAAACGCCTGTAAATGGTACATAACTGAAATCATCAGAATTACAAATATCTATTAAACATACGCTATGTGCCAGAACCTATATCAAGAACTTTAGCCGGAGCGGCACGGTGGCTCAATACTGGAAGGCCAAGGCTTTGAGCTAGGAGTTCGAGACCAGCCTGAGCAACATGGCAAAACCCCACCTCTACAAAAAAAAAAAAAAAAAAAAATTAAAATAGCCGGGAATGGTGGCACACGGCTGTAGTCCTAGCTACTTGGGAGGCTGAGGCAGGAGGATCACTTGAACCCGGGAGGTCGAGGCTGCAAAGAGCCGTGATCACGCCACTGCACTCCAGCCTGGGCGACAAAGTGAGGCCCTATCTCAAACAAACAAACAAACAAAGTTAGAAGGTACTGCTAGAATAGACTAAATAAATAAGAAAAAGAATTTTACCTGCAGGACCGTCACATCCAGTGAATTAGAAACTATTTTCCCTGCTGTTTTACAGAAAAATATTAAGTAGCCTGGGTCTGTCCCACTCCCATACCTTAATCTTTTTTTTGTTTGTTTTTTGTTCTGAGACGGGGGTCTCACTCTGTCGCCCAGGCTGGAGTGCAGTGGCACGATCTCAGCTCACTGCAACCTCCACTCGCTGCAATCTCCGCCTCCCCGGTTCAAGCAATTCTCCTGCCTCAGCCTCTCGAGTAGCTGCGATTACAGGCACACACCACTGCGCCCCGCTAATTTTTGTATTTTTAGTAGAGACGGGGTTTCACCATGTTGGCTAGGCTGGTCTTGAACTCCTGAACTCAAGTGATCCACCCACCTTGGCCTCCCAAAGTGCTGGGATTACAGGCATGAACCACCGCGCCCAGCCACCTTAATCTTTTTAAGCAAATACAGAATTGAAACTGCCCTCACAGGATTAAGGAGAGTTACAAGCCAGGCTTTACGACAGCATTATACATAGTTAGCTATTATCTAGGGTGCACAAGTGTACTTTGACCTACTTCCCTGCAGCTGCTAACTCACTGAACGTCACCCAGCATGCTAGACCACCTGCTACCTGTTTCCCCACGGTTCTTACCATGAGTAAGAATTTCTGACGCTAGACTCATACGCTCTTTCTGCTCAAGAACTGTTTGTTTTTCAGATCCTGAATTCTGACATACCCCACCAAGAAACCCACTCAGCACAAGAATGAGGTTTCTTGGTCTCCCTGTCTCATGACTTCGCCCTTCACTTCTTGACCAATCATCGATCCCCACACTACAGCCCCTGTCCAGAGGACTTAAAAACCCTGTCCCCCAAACCTCTCAGGGAGGTGGATTTGAGGCTTCTTCCCATCTCCTCGTTCAGATGTCCTGTGATTGTTAAACTCTTTCTTTGCTGCAGCCGGGGGTCTCTGTATGCTGACTCACTGTGCACTGGGCAAACAAAACTATTACAATTACAGTGCTGTACTTACCCTTCTAATTACAGTGCTTGTATCTTTGAGAGTAAATATAAATACATATGACTCCTTAAAAAGTAAAGTATCTTTTTTCTGACTATAAAAATTATACATAGCTGGGTGTGGTGGCTCAAACATGTAATCCTAGCACTTTCGGAGGCCAAGACGGGTGGATCACCTGAGGTTGGGAGTTTGAGACCAGTCTGACAAACATGGAGAAACCCATCTCTACTAAAAATACAGATTTAGCCGGGCGTGGTGGCACATGCCTGTAATCCCAGCTACTCGGGAGACTGAGACAGGAGAATCGCTTGAACCTGGGAGGCGGAGGTTGCGGTGAGCCAAGATCTCACCATTGCACTCCAGCCTGGGTAACAAGAGTGAAATTCGGTCTCAAAAAAAAAAAAAAATTATACATAGTCATTTGTTAAAGTACATGGGAAAAAAGACACTCCCCTCACCAGAGAGACAGAGGGAGAGAGATAAGAAAACAAGTCAGGGGAGGAAAAGGAGGAAAAACAAATAATCACCCATCATCCTACCATCAAAATATAATCACTGTTACCATTTTGGTTTATTTCTATTTTTATTTGAGACAGGGTCTCGCTGTTACCCAAGCTGCAGTATAGTAGTACCATCTTGGCTCACTCCAACCTCTGCTTCCCCAGACTCAAGCAATCCTCCCACCTCAGCGTCCCCAATAGCTAGGACTACAGGCATGTACCACCATGCCTGGCTAACTTTTGTATTTTTTGTAGACAGGGTTTCACCACGTTGCCCAGTCTGATATGGAACTCCTGGACTCAAGCAATCCTCCAACCTCAGCCTCCCAAGGTGCTAGGATTACAGCTTGAGCCACCTTGTCTGGCCAGCTCTTTCAAACAGTGGATTTTCATAGAGCAACAGGAACTCTCATTCATTGCAAAATGGAACAGCCACTCTTGAAGACAGTTTGCTGTCTCTTACAAAATTAAACATACTCTTACCCAAAGGAGCTGAGTAAGAATTGGGTATAAGTAAAACATGTCCACACAAAAATCTGCACACGGATGTTTATAGCAGCTTATTCATAATTACCAAAACTGGAAAGGAACCAAAATGTCCTTCAATGGGTGAATGGATAAATAAACTGTGGTATATCCAGACAGTGGAATATTATGCAGCACGATAAAGAAATGAGCTGACCGGGTGCAGTGGCTCACACCTGTAATCCCAGCACTTTGGGAGGCCGAGGCGGGCAGATCACCTGAGGTCATGAGTTCAAGACCAGCCTGGCCAACATGGTGAAACCCCGTCTGTACTAAAAATACAAAAATTAGCTGGGCATGGTGGCAGGTGCCTGTAATTCCAGCTACTCAGGAGGCTGAGGCTGGAGAATCGCTTGAACCCAGGAGGTGGAGGTAGCAGTGAGCGGAGGTTGTGCCATTGTACTTCAGCCTGAGTGACCAGAGAGAAACTCTGTCTCAAAAAAAAAGGATTTATTTTTTGAAGGTGAAGTTTTTTGTTATCCCTTTGCCAGCAGTTGTTCGCCCTCGAATGTCCATTTTGCTCTGTGCTTCCAGACTTTTTTTTTTTTTTTTTTTGAGACGGAGTCTCACTCTGTCGCCAAGGCTGGGGTGCAGTGGCGCTATCTCGGCTCACTGCAAGCTCTGCCTCCCGGGTTCACGCCATTCTCCTGCCTCAGCCTCCCGAGTAGCTAGGACCACAGGCGCCCGCCACCGTGCCCGGCTAATTTTTTGTGTTTTTTAGTGCAGACGGGGTTTCACCGTGTTAGCCAGGATGGTCTCGATCTCCTGACCTTGTGATCCACCCGCCTCAGCTTCCCAAAGTGCTGGGATTGTAGGCGTGAGCCACCGCGCCTGGCCTCCAGACTCTCTTAAACATGGCCTTGCCGTTAAGAGCACCCGGCGCGTGCCCTGGCTTCCCCCAGAAAAGATCAGCTCTGAGGAGCTGGTTCTGAGTTCAAATTCTCCATGAATTTTCTCACTTTTCTTTGTAGGCGTACTTGTTTTCCTAGTTGCTGGAATTGTCATCGTTGGCAGTTTTATTTATGTGTAGCCTGGAAAACTCAGTATTGTCTTCAGATTTGAAAGCGAATTGTGATTATTTTTATTAAATATTTGTCTTTAATAAAGGCAACTTGTATCTTCGACAACCTGTTCATTCCCCAGCGTTGTTTCATTTTAGACACTATATAAGGTAGAATCTGAATAAAATATGCCCTAAATTCAGCCTTGTTGAACTTCGATGTTTCCACCATACCGTTCCACCACCGGAATCTCAGAATATCTAACTTCAAGCACCGTGGGAGGAGAAAGATGCTGTCGAATGTATTCCCTTTTGCTTTTATTTTCTCCACTATCATATCTCTCTTCATATTTGCGCAAGACAATAAGGAATGATAGGATTTGTTGTCTTTCTTTTCTCACAGTTAATTAGAATAAATCCGTTTGTTTTATTCCCCAGCATGAGAAAAGAAGGGAAATAACTAGAAGAGCTGAACATGCACAGTGATTTAAATTTGACAACTAATAAAATCAGACAGTGACCTGAAGATATCTAGGGACAGAAGAAAAAATTAACGCCAGCTGGGCGGGGTGGCTCATGCCTGTAATCCAAGCACTTTGGGAGGCCAAGGCGGGTGGCTCACCTAAGGTCAGGAGTTCCAGACCAGCCTGGCCAATATGGTGAAACCCCATCTCTATTAAAAATACAAAAATTAGCAGGGTGTGGTGGCGGGCGCCTGTAATCCCAGCTACTCAGGAGGCTGAGGTGGGAGAATCGCTTGAACCCGGGAGGCAGAGGTTGCAGTGAGCCGAGACTGTGCCACTGCACTCCAGGCTGGGCAACAGAGCCAGACCCTGTGTCAAAAAAAAAAAAAAAAAAATTTCACGTCAATTTCATGAAGTCTCACACTGAACCTGAGGACCAGGTTGCTTCCTTGACCAAATCAGATGTTAGCTAAATCATGGGTGGGTCACAGAGGTTATCAGGAAATACAGGAAACTAGTTGAGTTCTGATCTACTAACTTGCAGAAGTTACTAACGTACAAAAACAAATATTAGAATGGCTTGGGGAGTCCAGAGGGTTAGGTTCTCTTCTTTGTCCCTATCTGCCTGTCACCTGTGTACCTTCATATCCCTGAGCCCAGTTTCCTTATTTGTTTTTGTTTGTTTGTTTTTGAGATGCAGTCTCACTCTGTCACCCAGGCTGGAGTGCAATGGCATGATCTCGGCTCACTGCAAACTCCGCCTCCCAGGTTCCAGCGATTCTCCTGTCTCAGCCTCCCAAGTCGCTGATATTACAGGTGCCCACCACTACACCCAGCTAATTTTTGTATTTTTAGTAGAGACAGGGTATTGCTGTGTTGTCCAGGCTGGTCTCGAACTCTTGACCTCAGGTGATCCACCTGCCTTGTTCTCCCAAAATGCTGGGATTACAGAGGTGAGCCACCACGCCTGGCCTAGTTTCCATCTTTTTTTTTTTTTTTCCTTTTATTTATTTTTTTTGGCACCTTGAATTTGAACCTAGAAATCAAAGAGATTTTGTCCAAATAATTACCAGATCGAGAAAATGACATTGGCTCTCAGTCCAATAATCTGACATTATTTTGAAGGTTGGAAAATAATGCAAACGTGTTTCTCCATATCACTGGTTAATTTGTCTTGTTTTACTAGGTAAGCTAGACTGCAAGTACAAATGTCTTCAATTTCTCCAACAAGGAGGAATATTTATCATCTTGGAAGGATATGCCTGCTGGAAAATTTCCAGTGTATCAGCTGATGTGCGTATCTACCCATTATAAGAGGCCCTCTGTGCCCTCTCAAAGCCCTCCGTGCCTTCTCACAAGTAGTAAAAATTAAATAGAATCATTTGTACAGCCCTGCAGGGCCTGCCAAATAAATTGCAGGCAAACATAGCTCCTGTCCTTAAGGTCCTTAGCATCCAGCAGGAGGGGAAGGATTGGAAGACATCGCTCCAGATACGCCACATGTCTCTGCATCCTGTTTGTGCCTTGCTCTGACATTCAAGGTCATCTTAGAAATAGAGGGGTGCTGATTCTGCATCACCCTCTGAGTAATCCTTGCAGCGACAGTCGATAAGCAACAAATGTTTTTGCTGCCCCAGATTCACTCTGCCCTTTTCTGGTAACAGCTCTTTCAGTTCATGCGGTCTTGGAAGGATTGTCAGACCAGGAACCCTGCCTCCCCCTGGCCCAAGAGTGAGTACAGAACCCAAGTTCAATCAATCAGATGCTCTCTCTCTCCTAAGTAATTGTAATCTTGAGTACCCTGAGGAATAATGACAGAAATTGCTAGAGCTCATTTATTGCAATCATGACACCCTGAAGAGACCATTTGCTAGTTTTCTAGATCTCTAGAGTTCACCTGCTTTCTGTCGTCTGCAAAATCTGACTGTCCCCCTTTGTCTTGATTTCTGTGAGTTAGTCACTTTTTCCTAAAAAAAATACCTCCCTTAGCTCTTCATCGATCCCTGAAATTCTTTTAATACGCTTTCCTTTTACAGTGAGAAAGTTAGTAAGACGGTTAACAGAATGATTAATTTAAATCTGAAAGTGTAATGACTAACATCATTTTTTAAGGAAGGGAGGGCTTTGAGTGGGGGGTAGGAGGTGAGACTAGGGATAGGGTCAGAAAGGAAAGGTACCTCAAAGGTCGCGGGGGAAGATGAAGACATGATAAAATGAAAACAGCAGGACCCAGAATGAAAAAGAGTGGGGCATAGGGGCAAGGGCAGGGTTTGACCAGTCAGTTAGCCCTTGTGATCCAGTGTGACGGTTAATTTTGTATCAACTTGGCTTGGCCATGTTGCCCAGATACTTGATCAAATATAATTTTGGATGTTTCTGTGAGGGTGTTTTTGGATGAGATTTACATTTAGATCTGTAGACTCTGAGTAAAGAACGCTGCCCTCCATAATGTAGGTGGGTCTCATCCAATCACTTGAAAGCCTGAATAGACAAAAAGCCAAACTCATCCAGAACAAGAAGGAATTCTCTAGCAGGTTACCTGTGAACTAGAACTGTAACTCTTCCCTGGGCCTCCAGCATGCCAGCTTCTCCCATCAGAGTTTGGGTTCCCCAAGTCTCCACAATCACACACCAGTCAATTCCTCGAACTAAATTTCTTCCTAAATGTATATACATTCTGTTAGTTCTGTTTCTCTGGAGAACCCTGATGAATATGGTCAGTTTCCTGTCAATTACAGGGATGAGATTCCTGTCTTTTACAAAGCGACCCTTAGTATCACCTGTTGCTCCCTGATAGGTAACCAACATCTGTAGGTGGAGGCCTGATTCAGACTTGAAAACAGTGCACTGATAGAATTTTACGTTCAAATTATGTCCCATTAAACATCACTTAACATGTGCTCCATCAGAATAGGCTGAGTAACATTTTGGTTATATAGACGTTTGTTTGTAATGGCTGTGGTAAAAGAATTTAACTGGGGGAAAAATAAATATCTTCTGTGATTTGTGGAGTGAGGGCAATATGAAACATAAAAGTGAACAGATTCACTGTAATCCACTTTATTTAACAAAGCAATCTATTTGGTGTTTTCATATTAACCAAAGGAAAACTACCTTTAGTCTGTGGAAAGTGTAGGGTTAAACAAGTGGCGCTGGGTACAGAGTTTTTAGTCACTGCAGAGCTGTTTCAAAGGTCTTCCAGCGGGATTGTATGTAGGTGTTTCAGGGAACAGACCTGGTTGGTGAATTCACCACTGCATTGTAATTGTCAGAAGGCATCCTGCACTGTGTGTGTGTGTGTGTGTGTGTGTGTGTGTGTGTGTGTCAGAGAGAGACAGAGATGAAGACCTGCACTTCCCCTCTTGCAGAAGATGTCACTGTGAAGCACACAAAGGTGGTCTTCAGAGCACCTTTTATTCCCTTCCTGCTGCACCCCTTCCCCTCTTTCTCAAGTTCTTTCAGCATTAGTAACCTAATGTATTACCCTTCCCAGGAGTAGTGGCAATTTAGGAGAATACCGACAGGACAGCAGTTAGTATTCTCCTAACTAACCTAAGAAAACAAACCTCAAAAGGCAACACTTCAGAGACTGTGACACTGTATGGGGAGCCATCTGTGTATAGAAAGCCTCCTCTTGCCCCTCCAACTGTAACTCACAGGTCAGCCACACATGCCATGCAAGCCTAGGCTTTCTGGGAGCCCCATGGACACTTAATTTTACAGCCCTGTCACAGCCAGTTTTAGGATGATGGAGTTGCCATCTGTTTGTTTACTGTCAGAGAAACTTGTTTTCTACAATGATGGATAAAGCTAGAGAACAGAGCAAAATGGAGAAAGGACATGGAATTTTAAAATGAAAGGAAGACCGGCTGATGCAATGCAGTATTCTAGCTGCAGTCAGTTGCGGGGTGGGGTGGGGTGTTTGTTTTAAATGAATACATATTTTCTCTTTGCAGGATCAAGGACAAACACCTATAGTCACAAAAATCAATTCATTCTAGAAAGCCTGAGTGGGCAGGAGAGATGATAGAATCCTCCGTGAAAAGGAAGGACTGTTGCTATGGAAACCAGATGATCCTTCAGTGGGGGCCACAATGCACTTGCCACGCTGCCTAACCCTGTGTATTAACATGATGGGGCTGGAAGGCTCCTTGCATCTCTTTGAAAAGGGATTTCTCAGATATTGTTCTGATGAGTCTTAACGCATCTTGAGAAAAGTAAATCAGCGTCTCCTGGGAGAGGCTGAGTTGCCTAGAACCTTAAAACACTAGAGGCCCAGACACCACAGCTGATTGGGGTGACTATATTGGCTACTCTTGACATTTCTCAGGAGGGCATCAAAGAAGATGTGTCTTAAGGATTCTCGCTCTTTTTTTTTTTTCGAGATGGTATCTTGCTCTGTTGCCCAGGCTGGAGTGCAGTGGGATGATCTCAGCTCACTGCAACCTCTGCCTCCCAGGTTCAAGTGATTCTCCTGCCTCAGCCTCTCAAGTAGCTGAGATTACAGGCACGCACCACCATGCCTGGCTAGTTTTTTTATTTTTTATTTTTATTTTTTGGTAGAGACAGGGTTTCACCGTGATGACCAGGCAGCTCTCAAACTCCTGACCTCAGGAGATCCACCCGCCTTGGCCTCCCAAAGTGCTGGGATTACAAGCGTGAGTCACTGTGCCTGGCCAAGGATTCTCTTAAGGGCAGGTTTATGGAGGGCTGTTTCTCAGGTAAGGAACACAGCTTTCCAAGAGAGGAAGAAGTCATCCCTTGAGCAGAAGTTTGATCAGAAGAATAAGTTTAGTGGCACTTGGGGGAAGGTGGTCTGGGTATTCTGTGTGCCATTTAAGCTCTAACTACCATACCAATATCACTATTACTACAACTAATCCGAATTACACTATTAACTAATTTTAAAGTCTAAGCCAGAGATGAGGAGTTTTCTCCAAATAGGTTTCTCACAGTGAAATTCTCTTTCTGCTTCTCCCAAGAGCACTTTGTCCTTTCCATGCTTTACAAATAACATTATATTGACAAGATGTGTTTTCTATTAAGGAAAAAATAACTATTAAATCAATACAATCATAAGCAATTCATGCTTATTGAGTCATTGCAGTTCGAGATTTATAAACTTGCCTGAGCAACCATTGTGATTTCAATTAATCCTCCCTCTTGTCAAGAGTTTTAATTTTTAAAAAATAAGTTGAGTTTTCATTTTAAAATTAGTACACCATTTTCCCTCGATCACTTAAAAACAATCACAGTCCTACCTCCTGAATATATTCACTAGTAAGTTAGGCCTATTTTTAGCCTCTCCCCTATACATTCCTCATGCATATCATTATAAAATTCTCCGTTTTTCTCTGTCTATATGTATGTATTTTGTTTGTTTGTTTTTTGAGACAGGGTCTTGCTTTGTCTCCTAGGCTGGAGTGCAGTGGCACTATCTTGGCTCACTGCAACCTCTGCCTCCCAGGCTCAAGCAGTCCTCTCATCTCAGTCTTCTGAGTAGCTGGGGCTACAGGTGCACACCACCATGACCAGCTAAATTTTGTATTTTGTATTTTTGGTAGAGATGGGATCTCACCATGTTGACCAGACTGGTCTTGAACTCCTTGGCTCAAGCAATCTACCCAACTCAGCCTCCCGAAGTGCTAGGATTACAAGTGTGAGCCACTGCACCCAGCCATATGTATTAAATAGATAGATAATATATATAAAACATATATGTATATGTGTATGTATTCATGTGATTATAATTGTTTAGCAATTGAATGCCATGTGGGCAGGAACTTTGTTTCTTCAGAGGCTTGTGAAAGGAAAATAAAAACTTGGGACCCCAATTCATTCTGTCAAAAGAAAAAAAATGAAGCTGAAAGCTGAGTCATGCAAGAAGTTGCCTTTCCTTTCATTCCTAAGCAGGACTGGCTGCAGCTAACTACTCTATGTCCACCTTATCTTCTGGTAAGCACGAGAGTAATACATAATTGACTATTCCCCTACCTGCTCCTTGTCTCTTGCAATATGTGAATTCAGTAATGTGAGCATACTCTCCTTCTTTCCCGTCCAGCCTGCTTTTCCGTTTTAAATATTAAATCCCGGCCGGGCGTGGTGGCTCACACCTGTAACCCCAGCACTTTGGGAGGCCGAGGCAGGCGGATCACGAGGTCAGGAGTTCAAGACCAGCCTGGCCAACCTGGTGAAACCTCGTCTCTGCTAAAAACAACAAAAATTAGCTGGGCATGGTGGTGTGCACCTGTAATCCCAGCTACAGGGGCAGCTGAGCCAGGAGAATGGCTTGAACCCAGGAGGCGGAGGTTGCAGTTAGCCAAGATCGTGCCACCGCACTCCAGCCTGGGTGATAGAGCAAGACTCCGTCTCAAATAAATAAATAAATACATAAATAAATAAATAAACAAATAAATAAATAAAATATTAAATCCTTCTGGCCGGGCACGGTGGTTCACACCTGTAATCCCAGCACTTTGGGAGGCTGAGGTGGGTGGATCACCTGAGGTCAGGAGTTGGAGACCAACCTGGCCAACATGGTAAAACCCCGTCTCTACTAAAAATATGAAAATTAACCAGGAGTGGTGGCACATGCCTGCTAATCCCAGCTACTTGGGAAGCTGAGGCATGAGAATTGCTTGAATCTGGGAGGCGGAGGTTGCAGTGAGCCAAGATTGTACCACTGCACTCCACCCTGGGCAACAGAGTGAGACTCTGTCTCAAAAACAAACAAACAAACAAACAAAACAAATCCCTCAAAATCACCTTTGGAAAAAGGCACCGTCCTATCTCCCAGGTGAGCGTCCTTAATTTCGGCAAAACAAACTTGTAAATTGATTGAGACCTGTCTCAGATACATTTTGGTTTACAGGCTCAGTGCAGATCTTGGAAAATAATGAATATTCTTAGGCTATGAGGGATGGAAGGATAAATTCTCATAATTATCAGCTCCAGCATTCCTTCTGTAGGAACAAAGAATGCTAAGTAAAAATCTTACCTTTGTTATTTCACCTATTTTTTAGGTTATGATGACTCCATTCAAACAAACAACCTTCACAGTTGCTGGCCAAACAACTTTCTGTCTTTGCCTTCGAAGTCAGTAGGACATGAATATATCATTAATAATAGATTAAATAAAAATACTAGTGAATATTTGGAAAAATAACAAGTCATCAAAGAAATGAAAATTAAACTAACATGAGGTGTTTCTCTGTTTTGTTTGAGACAGAGTCTCACTCTGTCACCCAGGCTGGAGTGCAGTGGCTCCATCTCGGCTCACTGCAACCTCCGCCTTCCGGGTTCAAGCGATTCTCCTGCCTCAACCTCCCAAGTAGCTGGGATTACAGGAGTGCGCCACCACGCCCAGCTAATTTTTGTATTTTTAGTAGAGAGGGGGTTTCACCACGTTGGCCGTGATGATCTCGACCTCCTAATCTCGTGATCCACCCGCCTCGGCCTCCCAGAGTGCTGGGATTACAGGCGTGAGCCACAGTGCCCGTCTTTTTTTTTTTTTTTTTTTGAGACAGTGTCTCACTCTGTCACCCAGGCTGAAGTGCAGTGGCACAATCACGGCTCACTGCAGCCTCAACCTCCTGGGCTTAAATGACTCTCCCACCTCAGCCTCCCAAGTAGCTGGGACTACAGGTGGACAGGGTTTTACCATGTTTCCCAGGTTTATCTGAAATTCCTGAGCTCAAGCGATCCTCTCGCCTTGGCCTCTCAAAGTGCTGGAATTACAGGTGTGAGCCGGCATCATGCTCAGACGAGAGTTTTTTTTGGGGGGGGGGGGCGCGGGTGGGGTCACCAAATTAGCAAAACCCGGCGCAAACGGCCAGGGGGCATGAGACTCGCAGGAGCAGCCGTTGAGCGAGCGACGGACGGACGCGCACGCTGGAAACGGACTCACCTGCCGCCGCCCGGCAGCTCCAGCCAAAATGGCGCCGCCGCTCTGCCCGCCCCGCGCGCGCGCCCTGCGGAGCGAGGACTCCTGGGACGCGGCCGGGGACGCGCGCGTCCTCACCGCGGCTGCACGCCTGCCCGAGGCCGGGCGGCGGGGG
>NW_016805192.1:446007-464866 GCF_001698545.2 Rhinopithecus bieti | reverse complement strand
CGCCGCCGCTCTGCCCGCCCCGCGCGCGCGCCCTGCGGAGCGAGGACTCCTGGGACGCGGCCGGGGACGCGCGCGTCCTCACCGCGGCTGCACGCCTGCCCGAGGCCGGGCGGCGGGGGCGCGCGCGCGCGGCGGGGGCGGGCTTTGCCGAACGCAGAGCTGCAGCCGCCTAGCCGGACGTGTTGGCGAAGATGGCGGGCCGGGTGAGTGCCGGTCTGGGAGCCCAGGCTCGAGGCAGGGGCGCCGGGCTCGCGGGCACTCCGGGGTCCAGGCGGCCCCAGGGGAGTGGGAGTGAATCCGAGCAATGGGGCGCGAGGCCAGAGCGGGACTCGAGGGTAGCAGGGGAGCGGTGGCAGAGGATTAGCCCTCCTCAACAACTCCACCCCCCTCGAGGGGAGATGACCCCCTCGTTACCCGCGTCTGCTGCGCCTCCTGTCGTCCTCTTCCGTCCCTTGGGGCTTGTTTCCCTCGTCCTCCACATAGCCGCAGGGTCGCGGTCGCCGAAGCCCCTTCTGACTGGCTCTGGGGGTCTTTCTGCACCCCCTTGCGAGGGCTTATTAGGGGGCGCCGGAGTAACTGCCGGGAGCACGTCTGCTGCATTCGGGGCGAGCGGTGTAGGAAGGATCATCAGGAACCCATGTCTGGCTCTTCACAAATTAAAGGTCGTTGGGAAAGAGGAGGGGGTGCCAATGACTTTTAGTGTTAGAGCCCTGCCATCTGGGGGACCTGTCAACTGTCGGGTCAGGCGGGAATTTGCTTTAGCTTGCAGTGAGGATGGATTTGGGCTGTCACGTTTTGTTTTTATGGATGACAGTCGCTTCCAATGCAGCAGGATATGCTGTAGTTTCAGGGTTTTAAATTTACTTCCTCCTTTAGGCTTTAAGATTTCTGGGTAGGATGGGTTTGGCGAGGAGAGAGAGAGCTGGTTGAGTGCTGTATTGCAGTCTGCGTTGAGCTAAAAGCTGTCAAGGGATGAGTCCTGCCCAGAGATTACACTGGTTATAAACCTGAGGACATTAACTGCGTCACTGGGGGCGAAAGATGTGCTTGACTGATCTCTTTGTACCGGAATTTTTGAATCAGTTTGCACAGATTTATGCATCTATGCAAAAGCCCTATCTAAAGGGACTTGTAGGTCATGAGATTCTAGAGTCAGAAGGCATCTTAAAGGTCATTTAGTTTGGCTTCTTTCTCTTCCTTTTCCCCGTGGTCTCTCCTTTTAAGGCTAGTCCTTCTACTAATACTTCAGACCCTATCTGTATATTCATCTGCTCCTTCTTAATGTAATCAAGCTTCTCTATCTTAAAACAAACCCTTCCCCCATCGCCACAGCTGTCACCTTTTCCCTTCCCACTTTACAGCAGGAAATTTGATAGAGTTGTCTATATTTATTGTCTTCCATTTGCTTACCACCTACTCACCCCTTAACCTACTGCAGTCTGATTTCTGTCCCATCATCCCACTGAAACCTGTCCGTCAACTTAATTGAACTTTTCAGTCCTTATTTGATGTCTCAGCAGCTTTTGACGTTGTTGACCGTGGCCTCCTTGACGGAAAGCACTCTTTACATGTGTTCTTGGATGCCTAGCTCCTGGTTTGACTCAGACCTCTCTTTTGCAGACTCACCCTCCTCTACTTTGTTATTCATTGCTGGTGTTCCTCAAAGGCCATCTTCTCTCAATTTTCTGCTCAGGCAATCTCTTGTAAGTCCATAGCTACGACTGTCTATATGGCAGTGATTCTCAATATTTTACCTCCAGTCCAGACCTGCCCTTTAAGTTTCAGGTTAATACATCCAGCTGCTTATTTAAAATCAAGGCCCCTGAAACTCAGCTTTTTCAACTCGGAACCCAGGATCTTAGCCCACCTAACTTGTGTAGATGCTCCTCGACTTAACGGTGTAGTTACCTTCCGATAAACCCATTGTAAGCTGAAAGTATCAGAAGTTGAAAATGCATTTAATACACCCCATCTACCGAATATCATAGCTTAGCCTAGCCTACCTTCCTTACACATCCTCAGAACACTTACATTAGCCTACAGTTGGGCAAAATCATCTAACATAAACCTATATTATAAAATGTTGAATACCTCATGTCATTTATTGCTGTGCTGATAGTGAAAAACAGAATGGTTGTGTAGGTCCTCAAAGTACAGTTTCTGCTGAATGCCTGTCACCTTTGCACTATTGCACTGCACTCAGTGAGATAGGAATATCTCACTGAATGATACCGTCATCCACCCAGTTATATAGGCTGGGAATCTGGGGGAGGGAGAGGGTGGGTAACCCTTTATATCTCTCCTCTGCCCTATCCGTGTCCTCTTCCCTATACTCTGGTAAAATTTGTCAAGAGTTCTGCTCCTGCCCCCCATAAAGGTATTTAATTAAGGCCAAAGACTCTGGTTTGGGAGAATGGTTGCTTTAAACTAGATCCAAATCACCCACTGGACTAGCTGGATTGGTCACATGGGTTCTGTCATTTTAACCTAAAAATCTCCTGTCTGTCCACCTTTCCACATCTTCATTTTTACCTCGTTTTCCCAGACTACCATCATTTCTGGTCTGGACTACTGCAGGAAGCTTACAAGTAGTTTTTTTGTTTTGTTTTGTTGTTTTTTTGGTTTTATTTTTGGGACGGAGTTTCGCTCTTGTCACCCAGGCTGGAGTGCAATGGTGCGATCTCGGCTCACTGCAACTTCCGTCTCCTGGGTTCAAGCCATTTTCCTACCTCAGCCTCTTGAGTAACTGGGATTACAGGTGCCCGCCATGACACCTGGCTAATTTTTGTGTTTTTAGTAGAGATGTGGTTTTACCATGTTGGCCAGACTGGTCTCAAACTCCTGACCTCAGGTGATCCACCTGCCTCGGCCTCCCAGAGTGCTGGGATTACAGGCCTGAGCCACTGTGCCCGGCCTCCCAAGTAGTCTTCTTAGAGTGTATGGCCCACCTCCAATTCATTCTGGACACTGACATTGATTGTTCCTTCGCATGCCCATTACTACTTAAACCCCTCCTCAGCAGCATCCCATTACTTTTTAGAGAAAACCAGATCCTTAATGAGGCCTTCAAGACTCTTTGTGGTTCTGCTCCTGCTTCTTTCCACTCTCTCTCTTAACTCTCTGTCCTCAGGTTATATGGTGAATGAGCCTTTCAATTCCTTCAGCCTGTAGTTTCTCTTACCACAAGGTCTTTGCAAGTGGTGTTTCCTTTCTTTGTAACGTTCTTCACCACAACCATTTACCTCCTACTCAGACATCATTTAGCTACTCAAGGGAGGCCTATTCTGACCCCACGTTGTAAGTAAGGATCCTTTGTTATATACTCTTGAAGAACTGTATTCCTCTCCTTAGAGATTTTTTTGTTGTTGTTAAAAATGAATCAATCTCTGAACACTTGGGTGATAGATGGTATATTACCCTAAAGCTTGCCCGTAATGTCATACAGCTGTGTTACGTCTTTGTTATCTGGAGTTCCACGTAACTTTTACACGTAGTTACTATTTCTGCTGTTTAAAGCTATATGGAAGGTGTAAACACAATTCTTTTTCCATGTAATAGCTACTCAAGCTATTTGTTTACTTGAATACAGGTTACATATCTCCTCAGATTTTCTGTTTTACAAGTTAAACATCCCCCAGTTCCTAGCATATTTCATATTCCAAACGCTTAATCATTTAGACTACCTTCCTCTGGAAGTAACCTAATGTTACTGCTTTGTCAACTTTTTTTCTAAAATGTGCCCAGAGTGGAACACAGTGATCAGAGAAAAATATACTTGAGCTATTATTCTCTTGAGATGGACACTACCGTTATTCATGCCAGATAAAATTGTATTAGTGTTTTTTTCTACGGTAAATCACATTCTTGGCTCATAACTGAGCTTGTAGTTAATGAAAACTCACGTTCTTTTAAAATCAGCTCCCTAGCTCCATTCTAGGTTTGGAGCCGTTTTATTGAACCTAAATCAAGACCTTATCCTTTTACAATTCATTTTTTTAGGTCATTGCCTGTCTGCTATTTGTTGAGGTAATCTGGATTCTTAGTTCTTTCATGTTAGGAAACATAGTAGCTGTCTCTTCTAGTTTGGTTAGCTCTGTAGGATTAATAATCGTGACTTCTGTTTCTACATTTGTGTTACTGGTAAAGGATAGAATAAGACAGGGTCAGAAATAACCCTTGAGCATATGCTGCCAGTGACCTGTCTCTAGACTGATACCCATTAATATACTTGGGTACTGTTGCTTAAGTACAGATATATCTCATTTAATCCCAACAAAACAACCCTGCAAAGTAGGTAGTATTATCTTTGTTTTTTGCAGAGAGAAAGAGAGAGAGATTTAGTAACTTGCCAAGTTCACATAGCCAGCAAGAAGCTGGGTCAGCATTTGAATTCAGATCAGCCTGGTACTGTTACCTAGTTCACCAACTTAGTTGCAAGAATGTAATGAAGACTAGGTTTACCTCACCTAGAACTTTTTGGACATAATAGTGTTCAGAAACTATCTTCTACCTTTTGGAAAATCTGAACAACTTTGTCCCATCTGATTGTCTATCATTTCTTCTGATAGCCTTTGTTTTCTAGTAATTACTGAGTGATGTTTAGCAAATATAGTTCACCTTGTTGCAATACTTTTATTTGTGCATATTTATGGAGTACATGAAAAATTTTTTACATGTGTATAATGTGTAATGATCAAGTCAGGGTACATGAGTCCAATATAGTAAGTATAGTCATCTACTCAGCTATCAAACATTGAACTTATCCCTCCTATCACTGGATTTTTTTTTTCTTTTTTTGAGATGGAGTCTTGCTCCATCGCCCAGGCTGGAGTGCAGTGGCGTGATCTCGGCTCACTGCAACCTCTGCCTCCCGGGTTCAAGCGATTTTTTTGGTCCCATATGAATGACATTGGTATTTTGATAGGGATTTCATTGAATCTGTAGATTGCTTTGGCAATATGGTCATTTTAATGATATTAATTCTTTCCACAAGCATAGGATTTTTTATATTTTCTTTCATTAGTGTTTTGTAGTTTTCCTTGTAGAGATCTTTCACCTCCTTAATTAAATGTATTCCTAGGTTTTTGGTAGCTATTGTAAATGGGATTGCCTTCTTAATTTCTTTCTTGGCTAGATCATTATTGGTGTATAGAAATGCTACCGATTTAAAGGTTTTCTAAACCTACAGATATATAATCAGCAAAGACACAATTTGACTTGCTCTTGTCCAGTTTGGATGCCTTTCATTTCTTTCTCTTGTCTGATTGTTCTGGCCAGGATTTCCAGTACTGTGGTGAATAGGAGTGGTGAAAATGGGCATCCCTGCTTCATTCCAGCTTTTAGAAGAAAGATTTCACCTTTCCTCATTCAGTATGTGTTAGCTCTGGGTTTGTTATATATAGACTTTATTATTTTGAGATATATTCCCTCTATGCCTAATTTGTTGAGAGTTTTTTAATCATGAAGGGATGTTGAATTTTATCAGATTTTTGTTGTTGTTGTTGCAATACTCTTTTTTTTTTTTTTTTTTTTTTTTTGAGACAGAGTCTTTCTCTGTTGCCCAGGCTATAGTGCAGTGGCGTGATATCTCAGCTCGCTGCAACCTCCACCCACTGGGTTCAAGCAATTCTCCTGCCTCAGCGTCCCTAGTAGCTGGGATTACAGGCCTGTGCTACCACACCCGGCTAATTTTTCTATTTTTAGTAGAGACGGGGTTTCGCTATGTTGGTCAGGCTGGTCTGGAACTTCTGACCTCAAGTGATTTGCTTGCCTCGGCCTCCCACAGTGCTGGGATTACAGGCGTGAGGCGCTGTGCCCGGCTGTTGCGATACTCTTTTTTTTTTTTTTTTTTTGAGACGGAGTCTTGCTCTGTCGCCCAGGCTGGAGTGCAGTGGCCGGATCTCAGCTCACTGCAAGCTCCGCCTCCCGGGTTTACGCCATTCTCCTGCCTCAGCCTCCCGAGTAGCTGGGACTACAGGCGCCCGCCACCTCGCCTGCCTAGTTTTTTATATTTTTTAGTAGACACAGGGTTTCACCGGGTTAGCCAGGATGGTCTCGATCTCCTGACCTCGTGATCCGCCCGTCTTGGCCTCCCAAAGTGCTGGGATTACAGGCTTGAGCCACCGCGCCCGGCCTGTTGCCATACTCTTATTAATGGTTTTATATTTCCTTTTTGTGGGGGACAGTTTATTTTGATCTTGCACTTTTGATTTGCTTAATTTTGGTATTCTGACATCATCTTGTAAGTGAGATTTATATTCACTATGTAATTGAAGTTTTTTTTGGTTATGTCACTGTTGCTATTGATAGCACTAGTAATTTGTATGTCTTGCTCTCTCCTTTCTCTGACCAATGAAGCACCGTATATAGTATATCTGGGAAATTGGCTGAAGAATATAATGTGTGATGTTACTCAGTGTACAGTTTATAGGTCATCAGAAGATACCACTACCTTCCCACTACTGGAAAAGAAAAAGAGAAAAGTTTTCCACAGTGCCTGAACTGTTTTGTATGCTTATCTTTTAAAATTGCCAGAAATCTCTCTTACTGGAGATTCAGCAGTCCCTTTCTGAAAATATACATACTTTAATGCAAATAAAACCAGTGGATCTCTTTCTTCATAAGTCCTTAAACCCAGTCGAGGTGATCTGTTTTGTAGAGATGGGAGTAAGATAATGTGAAATAGGAACCAACGAGGGAGAACTTTCTTAGGAGTTGAAAGGGTTATGGAAAGATGTTAAAGGTAAAATTTATTGAATCTAGTGTTTTGACTGGGGCAGGCCAGAATATTAAGTATCAGTATCAATATCAGAAGCTTTTGTAGCCTTTGTTTAGAAACCTAGTCATTTGTAACATTTTGTGGGTGAATGACATCATTACCAAATAAACTTTCAGATGAAACTTTGGAACTCAGGCTGTAAATTGGGGATAGCTCGTGTGCAGTACCACAAATCAAAACAAATACTATAAAGTGTTTGGTAGTCCATTTCCTAAATGAAAGTTTGACTGTCCAAAGTGTATCAACTTTCTGCAGTCGTATATGCAGTAGTTATTGGTTTTGTATATCGCTTTAGTGGATATTTTCAAAAGTATCTTCAAATGCAATGAATTTTAGGAAACAAAGCAATTCTTTAAAGCATCATTAGATAAACCCAGAGGAATTTATGTATACGATGATTCTTTTTTCAAGTATTTAAGTTAAGGTGCAGAAGTATAAGGTAAAGTAAATTATCTTAACCATTGGAAATTCTGGAAGTGGCGGAAGAGTGAACCCTTGCAAATAGCTGCATTGGGCAATACACTAAGAACTTGCTGTAATGCTTTTTAAAGCATCTGTCCTCTGACTGTGGTATTTTAAGTGAAAATTGCTCAGTGAGATACTCTTTCATATTTTAGTACTGATACCCTTAATATTGCTCTGAGAGCTACCTTATACTGACTTCAGTTTCCTAGATTTAAACTTCTAATTTCGAACTTTTTTTTAATAGTGAACACGAAATATTCCTTGTGTAGATGTAACTATTTCTGAAAGCCCTAAGTATTTTTGTATGAGTATAATTCATGCACACTTTAAGAGATTTTAATCATGACAAAAAGTACAGTGAATAACGTATATCCGTGTGATTACCACTGAGGTTTAAGAAATGTTAACATATTATGATACCTGCTTCAGATATTTATCTTTTAAAAAATAGAACATTACAGCCAGGCGCGGTGGCTCATGCCTGTAATCCCAGAACTTTGGGAGACTGAGGCGGGTGGATCACTTGAAGCCAGGAGTTCAAGGCCAGCCTGGACAACATGGCAAAACCCCGTCTCTACTAAAAATACAAAAATTAGCGGGCATGGTGGCACACGCCTGTAGTCTCAGCTACTCGGGAGGCTGAGGCACAAGAATCAGCTTGAACCCAAGAGGTGGAGGTTGCAGTGAGTTGAAATCATGCCACTGCACTCCAGCCTGGGCAACAGAGCGAGACTGTTTGTTTGTTTGTTTGTTTAAAGACACTTTTAACCTACCACTATTGATTTTTGACCTACATTTTTCCTCTTATATTTTATTGGGGCAGCCACAAAGAGCACTTCAATAAAATTCAGCTCAATAACTTTAGGAACCTGATCTCCTTTTCTTTGACTTTAAGCTGAAAGTGTTAATTTCTCACAACTTGTGCCTTGTAGATTTGAAACCAAATGAATTAGCATCAGCTGTTTATGAGTAATGCGGGGTATTTTGGTCTTTTGCTGAATTCAGAAAGAACTGCTAAAGTGCTGATAGATTTGCACTAGCCATATAGATCTTTGGTGGAGGAAGAAATGGGAAAATTATTAACTTCAGGTAAGAAATAAGTTAGTCATTTTTGAAATGCAAGATTCATTTCTTTTTAAAATCACCACAAAATAAAGACTTTTAGGGCTGCATTGGTGGGTTTTTTAAAAGTTGTAAAGTGTTTTAGTGCTGTGTGCTGATAAACGTTTTTGTAGTTGGTTTGACAAGCAATGAAACTAGCAATTATCACTAATTCTGAGTCTTCCAATGAACTTCTGTGTCAAATTTTTAATTATCCTGCCTATTTTTCTCCTAGAGAATAATATTGATACAATTTTGTGAGACGATAGCAGACAGTTCCCATTGCTGAGAACAGAGCCTGGTATGGGGTATTATGAATCCTGAATGATTGAACAAGACATTTGTTTCTGAACATCTTAGTAAATTGTCACTTCTGACAATATCTATAGTTTAAATTTTGATATTCTCTGCCAAGCTATTGAATTGTGTTATTTAAATCATTAGTATTATAGATCTAGCTTTAAACAGCTGCTGCGCTGCAGTCCTTTTTCATAAATCTTTCAATAAATCTACTTATCAATCACCAAATTAACTTAAGTATAAGTTAAATGATGAGATGGACCAAGAGTGTTATTGAAATCTCATTTCCACACATTTCTTCTCTTCTTTTGTAGAAGGTAATGAAATGAACCTGTCAGTGTTCCTGTTTTATGAAGTTTATTTCTCTTAGTACAGTGATTGTGATAGTGGGTTCTGCAGACCAGCAAATTAGCATTATCTGAGAACTTGTTAGAAAAGCAAATTCTCAGTTCCCACTTCAGGCTGACTAATTTAGAAACCCTGGGGTAGGGCTTAGCATTCTCTATCAATAAATTCTCCAGGTGATTCTGATGTATGTTAAAGTTGAGAAGCATTCACTGAGTATTTTGAGCTCTCCAATTTAGTTCCTTATACATTGTTGAAGATATTTTTTCCAGATTTCTTTCCAAATGTATACTCAACCTTGTTATTGATGGGTTTCAAGGTTATCGTCTTCTTCCCATTACTACCTTCATCTATATCCAATTTTCAAACTTTTAAGAAAGCATAGCTATTTTCCTGCAGTATAGTTAATTAGGTACCCTGACTGACCTTCCCAAATAAACAATTTAAAATTCTAGATAAATTTTTTTTGGAGGGGAGACAGGGTCTTGCTCTGTCACACAGGCCAGAGTGCAGTAGTGTGAACATGGCTGACTGCAACCTTGACCTGTTGGGCTCAAGCGATCCTCCCACCTCAGTCTCCTGAGTAGCTGGGGCCACAGATGCACACCACCATGTGCAGCAAAATTTTTTATTTTTTGTGGAGATGGGGTCTTGCCATGTTGCCCAGACTGGTCTCTAACTCCTGGGCTCGAGCAGTTCTTCCACCTGGGCCTCCCAAAGTGCTGGGATTACAGGTGTGAGCAGTTGTGCCTGGCAGATAAAATATTTTTTAAGTAAAAACCTTACATGCATGGAGATAGCTGGCTGAAAAGTAAGGAATAATCAGGCCAAAAACTATGTGAAGGTGAAAACCCAGAGATACAAGCCAAGTACTTTTGCCTTGAGGACATTATTTGCAAATGGCTTTACTTGGAAAACCTAGTTAACTTGTGCTTGTCTTCAAGAAGCTCAGAGAACAGAAGATAAAAGTTGGTAGTTTTCTGGTAGAACGTCCTACCTCTACCGGTAAAGATGGTACCCCAAGGGGCTATACATCATAATAAATGAGAACTAGTAATAAACTTACCTTGTCTAAGGATGAGAAAGGAAAATTCCTGCCTCAAACTTTTGTAGTGATGGGAAGGGTACAGAAATTCCCTGAGAAGTTTTACCCACAAGCTGACCTTCATGCAGGTTTGAATCCTGATTTTATATTACCTGGATGGTATGAAAATCTTAAGCCAGTAATTAAATATAAAAGTGATACAAGAGTGACGATGCCTTAAAATGCCTAAGAATGTCTAAAAAGCAGCAAATACAAAGCTTCTTGGGAGAACCCATCTTGATCTTAGGATTTAGAAAATTCCTAAACATAAAGCTGTAAGAAATATGATCTCACATTCACAAAATGCAGAAAGAAATAAGATGCAATGAATGAGAGCAAGCAGAAACAGTCAAGAGCAGGATCAGAACCTGCAAAGACTTCACATATTGCAATTAGCAGACACAGATTATAAATACATGTATTTAATATGCTTATAGAAAAAATATTTAAAATAGGAATGAGGAGCAAGTATACAAAAATGACCAGTGTACAAATTTAATAACAGATTAGATACAGCTAAAGAAAGATTTAGTAAACTGGATCTGAAAAAATTGCAGTATAGAGGCAAGAAAATGAAAAGTAATAAAAGAGTTAAGAGACTACAGAGGGTAGAGTAAGAAGGTTCAGTCTAGTCAGAATTCCAGGAGAGGGGAGCAGGGGCATGGAAAAGAATGAAGCAAAGGCAGTATTTGAAGAGATAATGACAGAGAACTGATGAAAAACAACCTACAAATTTAGGAAGCTAAAAAATCCTAGAAAGGATAAAAGGAAAAGAAATCCACACCTACCATAGAGAGGTCTTAAAAGCTGTCAGAGAAAAAAGATATTACCTTCAACAGGTATTTGGGCTGTCAGCTAATTTCCTGTCTATAATAGTGAAAGCCATAAGACAGGGAATAATATTTTCCATATGCTTAGAGAAAATAATTGTCAACCAAGAATTGTATATCTTGTGAAGAATGGGGGCAAAATTAGACACTTTAAAATAGACAAATACCGAACGTTGTAACCGTCAAACCTTCCCTACTTGTGGAAGTTCGGATCAATTTACTGAAGGCTACATCACCACTGATGTAAAGTCTGAGATTTAAGAAGGATTGAAGAGTAAAGATAATGGTAAATTTGTGGATATATTGAAATAAATATTGGCTTTATAAAAATGATGTATGTGGAGATTTTAAAAATAGAACTAAATAGGCTGGGTGTGGTGGCTCATGCCTGTAATCCCAGCTCTCTGGGAGGCCGAGGCGGGCGGATCACCTGAGGTCATTACTTTGAGATCAGCCTGACCAACATGGAGAAACGCCGTGTCTACTAAAAATAAAATAAGAAAAAAATTAGCCAGGCATGGTGGCGCATGCCTGCGATCCCAGCTACTTGGGAGTCTCAGGCAGGAGAATCGCTTGAACCCGGGAAGCAGAGGTTGCGGTGAGCTGAGATCACACCTTTACACTCCAGCCTGGGCAACAAGAGCGAAATTCCATCTCAAAAAAAAAAAAAACTAAATATTTTATAACAATTGCATCTAAATCAAAAGACTGATTAAAGTATTTTATGGTCTTTATAGTGTTGAAGAGAAAGGTAAAGCTATTCAATTAACTTTAGATTTTGATAAGTATGTGTATTAGTATTTTCAGAGTAACTACTAAAATAATATAAATAATAGGAATAATAGGAATAATTTATAGCAGAAAACAATTTTAAAAGGCAAGGAAGAAGTGAAAAACAGAAAAGGTCAGATAAAGAGGAAGCAAAAATAAAATGTAAAGATCAAATCAAATATATGGTAGACTAAATGCTTCATTCAGACAAAGAATGTCAGATTGGATTATTTAAAAACAAGCAGGCCAGGTGCAGTGGCTCATGCCTGTAAACCCAGCACTTTGAGAGCCTGAGACGGGTGGATCACTTGAGATCAGGAGTTCGAGACCAGCCTGGCCAACATGGTGAAACCCTGCCTCTGCTAAGAATACAAAAATTAACTGGGTGTTGTGGTGCTCACCTGTAATGCCAGCTACTTGGGAAGCGGAGGCAGGAGAATCACTTGAACCCAGGACACAGAGGTTGCAGTAAGCCAAGATCATGCCACTGTACTCCAGCCTGGGCAACAGAGTGAGATTCTGTCTCAAAAAATAAATAAATAAAAACAAGCAAAAAAACTTACTGAAACAACATAAAATCCAGCTATAATTTTCAAGAGAGAGAGCTAATATGTATGAATGTAGAAAGATAGAAAGCAAAAGGATGGAAAAACTCTATCAGGCAAATTCTAACCAAAAGGGAGGTAAACTAGCTATATTAGCATGAGACAATATGATCTTTCAAACGAAAGAGATAGCTAGAGATAGGACCCTCAACAACGAGAAAAGGTTTATTTATCCATGAAGGTAAAAATAATTCCAAACTTGTGTGAACCTAATAATTGCCTCAGTGTACAAAGAACAAAATGACATAATTGTAAGATGAAATAGACAAATCTACCACGGTGAGGAGTTTCAAAACTCTGTCAGTAATTGAAAAATTAAAAAGACAAAACGGTTACAGCTGAAAATTAAATTAAAAATTCAGTTTCTGGGTTACAATAGCCACTTTTAAAGTGCTTACTAGTGACGTGACAATGGCTGCTGTATGGCTGCTGTATTGGACAGCACAGAAAGTACTTTTGCACTGCATTAATTTAGAAGACTTAATATAATTAACAATATTAATAATTGAGGAGTATTGAGCACCACATCCAAGGTGCTGATATCTTTATAATATCTGATCATAATGTAGGCAAGTTAGAAATTAATGACAAGAAAAGGCAGAAACATTGGAGATAGGTGAAGATTTCTTAAACAGAATATAAAAAGCGCTAGATACAAAGGAAAAAAATTGATTAATTGGATTTCATCAAAAGACACCGTCTTAGTCTGCTCAGGCTGCCATAACACAATGCTATAGACTTGGTGGCTTAAACAAGAGAAATGTATTTTCTCACAGTTCTGGAAACTGAAAGTTTGAGACCAGGCTGCCAGTATGACTGTGTTTTGGTGACCACTGTCTTTGTGGCTTGCACACAGGCTTCTTGCTGTGTGTCTGTGTGGCAGATAGACAGCAAGATCTCACCATCTCTCTTCCTTTTCTTATAAAGCCACAGTCCTGTCAGATTAGGGCCCTTCGCTTATGACCTGATTTAACCTCAGTCATCTCCTAAAGTCCCTATCTCCAAAATAGTTGGGGTGGGGGAAGCGCCTCAACTAATGAATTTTGGTGAGGGCAGTGGGGAGTGCACATTTCACTCCATAGTAGACGCCATTGAGGAGAAAGAAAAGAGTGGCAGAAGGTATTTGAAATACATGTATTTGACAGCCAGGCGCGGTGGCTCAAGCCTGTAATCCCAGCACTTTGGGAGGCCGAGGCAGGCGGATCATGAGGTCAGGAGATCCAGACCATCCTAGCTAACATGGTGAAACCCTGTCTATACTAAAAATACAAAAAATTAGCCAGGCGTGGTGGCGGGCGCCTGTAGTCCCAGCTACTCGGGAGGTTGAGGCGGGAGAATGGCGTGAACCCGGGAGGCGGAGCTTGCAGTGAGCCGAGATCGCGCCACTGCACTCCAGCCTGGGCGACAGAGCAAGATTCTGTCTCAAAAAAGAAAAAACAAAAAGAAATACATGTATTTGACAAGGACTTGTACCTGGAATATATAAAGAACTACAAATCAAGAATAAAAGAAAGGACAAAAGCCAATGGAAAAATGAACAAAGGATTCAAACAGGCATTTCACAAAGAACTTACCTGTAACATATGTTAAATGCTCAACCTCATTAGTCATCAGATAAATACAAGTTAAAACCTCAGGGAGATGTTACTCCACACCCACCAGAAAGTTAAATTAAGAACACATTGTCATGACAATTCTGGGTTTGATTTTGTTTTGTTTTTTTTTTTGAGATGGAGTCTTGCTCTGTTGCCCAGGCTGGAGTGTAGTGGTGCGATCCTGGCTCACTGCAACCTCTGCCTCCTGGGTTCAAGTGATTCTCCTGCCTCAGTCTCCCGAATAGCTGGGATTATGGGCACCTGCCACCACGCCGGGCCAATTTTTGTATTTTAGTAGAGATGGGGTTTTGCCATGTTGGCCAGGCTGGTCTCGAACTCCTGATCTCAAGTGATCCACCTGCCTCGGCCTCCCAAAGTGCTGGGATTACAGGTGTAAACCTCCGCGCCTGGCCTGTCATGGCAATTCTAAGTGGTGATGAGGATGTGCAGCAGCTGGAGCTGATGAAAATACATGAGCACAACCCCTTTGGAAAACTAAAAGAATTCCCTAAAACTGAGAGTAGACACTTACACTCCTGGGGAGTGAATATATTTCTATTCATGATTTCTATCTCTGATGACAGAAATTGAGCTAGTGGGTATCTGTGGTTGAGTAGAAGGATAATGACTAGGAGCGGGCAGTATGGGATGCTGGTAATGTCCTCTTCACCTAACTGTTGGTTACCCTGGGTGTGTTCACTTTGTAGAAATTCATTGAGCCAAACACATACAATGTATATACTTTTCTGTATATATGTTTTTCTTCAATAAAAACTTGATTTAAATAATGTTCTTTTTCTTAAACTGGGTAGCAGGTTTATGGTGTTTTATGTGTTACCTATATTTTATACATATTTTATTCCTGTTCATTGTTCAAAAAAATATAAAAAGTGATAACTGCTTTGTTGTTAATTTGAGCATCTCCTGCACCTAGCACAGTGCCTGGGACATTATAAATATTTATTAAATATTTGTTCTATGGAACGGAAGTAGGCTAGTAATTTCTTTTGCTTTCTAACAGCTGATTTTGACTCAATTATTTGTAAATATGATTTCTACTCAGTTATCTCTAAATAATATGTAAATACTGTGTTTATATTTATTAGTAAGCTGAATTTGTTAAATGAGAAACCTCTCAATATTAAGGACACATCATAAATTATTAGCATGCTGTGTTATAGTGACTAAAAGTAACATCAACAATTTAGATAAGTATAGTGTGGCCTTATGGATGTAAGTCAATACATCATGCAGCATTGAAGATGTGCAGTTTAATAGACCTTCTAATATTCTTGGGTGTCTCACTGTTTCTTTTTTCTTTTTCTTTCTTTTTTTTTTTTTTTTTTTGAGATAGGTATCACTTTGTCACCCAGTCTGGAGTGCAGTGGCGTGATCAGTGCTCACTGTAGCCTTGACCTCCTGGGCTCAAACCTCTCACCTCAGCCCCCTGAATAACTGAGATTACTGGTTTGTGCCACCTAGCCAGGCTAATTTTCTTTTCTTTTCTTTTTTCTTTTTCTTTTATTTTCTTTCTTTTTTGTAGAGTTTGGGTCTCACTATGTTGCCCAGGCTGGTCTTGAACTCCTGGCCTCAAATGATTCTCCCTCCTTGGCCTCCCAAAGTGTTGAGATTATAGTTTTGAGTCACTGCACCCAGGCTTACTGTTTTCTTCAGTTGTTTCTGAACAACTGGAATCTCAGCTATCTTGTTCCATTAAATCCTGTGTTCATTCCTCTGTACCATGCTGCTGCTTGCCCGTTTTTGCATTTCTCCTTTCTGCTTTCCTGAACATCCTGAGTCTTACTGGGCTGGCATTCCCTTGTTGGGACAGGGGAGAGGCTCTAGGCCTTGGATCCTTGTTCTGATTCCTTCTCCAAAGAGTTTTCCCTTTTTCTTCCCCTTTCAAAACAACATAAGTGCAAAAGCTTTGTCAGGATGTCGGGAATTTAAAAAGCTTCAGAAACATTTTGATTCATTTAACATTACTCCGAAACTTTTAGAGTAAGAGTACCAAGTCGCTGAATAAGACGATCTTGAAATTAAATGATATTTTACAATTTTGAAAACACCTTCACAGATCTTTCCTTATTAGATTCTCAGAGCAACCGTATGAGTTGGCACTGTCAAAATTCAGTTCAACAAACAAAATCCAACTAACAGAAAAATTCACAGCTAACATCATATTTAATGGTTGAAGACTGAAAGCTTTCCCCCTTAAGATCAGAACAAGACAAGGATGCTCTCGCCACTCCTATTCAACACTATTGGCGGTTCTAGGTGGGGCAGTTAGGCAGGAAAAAGAAAAGACATTTATATCAGAAATAAATAAAACTATATTTACAGGTGACATGATCTTATATGTAGAAAATCCTACAGAATTTACCAAAACAAAATTGAAACTAATAAATGAATTCAGCAAAGTTGCAGGATACAAGATTATTATCTAAAAACCAGTTGCATTCCTATATGCTAGCTATGGATAATCTGAAAATGAAATAGAAAATATTCCATTTATAATAACATCAGAAAGAATAAAATACTTATGAATAAAGTTAACCAAAGAAGTGTAAGATTTGTACCCTAAAAAACAGAAAACATGTTGAAGGAAAGTAGAGATCTAAATAAATTGAAAGACGTCCTGTGTTCATGGCTTGGAAGTCTTAATATTGTTAAGATGGCAGTGCTACCCAGATTTATCTACAAATTTAATGCAATTCCTGTCACAGTTCAACTGCCTTTTTCCCGGAAATAGACAACCTGATCTTATAATTCATATGGAATTGTAGAGTCATATTTGCCACAACAATCTTGAAAAAAGCAAAATTGTAGGACTCATACTTCCTGATTTCAAAACTTACTGCAAAACTACAGTAATCCAGATGGCATGTCACTGGCATGAGGAGAGTCATGTAAACCAGTGGAATACAATTTAGAGTCCAGAAATAAACCCATACATTTATGGTCAGTTGATTTTGACCAGGGTGCCAAGATCATTAACTGAGGAAAGAATAATCTTTTCAACAAATGTTGCTGGGGCAACTGGATATCTACATGTTAAAAAAAATGAATTTGGATCCCTGCCTCACATCACATACGAAAATTAACTCAGAATGGATCAAAGACCTAAACCTGTTAAGTTCTTAGAAGGAAACATAGGTGAAAATCTGTATGACCTTGGATTAAATGGTGATTTTTAAAGATATAACACAAAAACACAAGCAGTGAAAGAAAAAAGTAGATAAACTGGGCTTCGTTAAAAACATTCATGCATCAAAGGACACTGTAGAATGAAGACAACTCACAGAATGGGGGAAAATATTTGCAAATTATATCTCTCATAAGTATACATATTTTATATATATTGTTTGTATCCCGAATACGCAAAGAACCCTTTCAACTCAAAGATAAGACAATGCAATTTAAAAATGGGCAAAGCATTTGAATAGAATAGACATTTCTCCAGAGAAGATGTACAAATGACTTAGAAGCACATGACAAGATCTTCAACATCATAGTCTGTAGGGAATTACAAATCAAAACCACAGTGAGAGATAACACTTTACACCCTCTAGGATGGTAATAGTATTTTTTTTTTTTAAGACAGTAACAAGTTTTGGTAAGGAAGTAGAGAAATTAGAGCCCTCATTGCTGATGAGAATGTAAAATGATGCAGTTACTGCACAAAAGTTTTGCAGTTCCTCAAAAAAACTAAACATAGAATGACTCAGCAATTCTACTCCTGGGTATAGACCCAAGAGAATTGAAAACATATGTTCATACATTAACTTGTACATACATTAACAAGTGGCATTATTTGTTCATAGTTGCCAAAAAGTGGAAGCAACCCAAATGTCTATCAGCGGATGAAATGATAAATAAAATGTGGCATATCCATACAATGAAATCTTATCCAGCCATAAAAAGGAATGCAGAAGCCAGGTGCAGTAGCTCTCAAGTGTAATCCTATTGCTTTAGCAGGTCACAATGGGAGGATTGCTTAAGGCCAGGAGATCAAGACCAGCCTGCGCAACATAGACCCAGTCTCTACAAAATAAATAAATAAAAATAATGAAATAACTATCACATGCTACAACATGAACCTTGAAAACATTATGCTAAGTGAAAATCCAGTCACAAAGATGACAAATTGTATGATTCTGCTTACATGAAATGTCCACAATAAGCAAATTCATAGAGACAGAAAGTAGATTAGTGGTTGAGAAGAAATGAAAGAAAGGATGAATTGAGACTAACTGCAAGTAGGGACAGAGTTTCTTTTTGGGGTGATGGGACTGTTCTGGAATTAGATAGTGGTTATGGTTGTACAACATAGTGAATATACTAAAAACCATTCAAAGGCTGAGTGCAGTGGCTCATGCCTGTAATCCCAATACTTTGGGAGACCCAGGTGGAAAGACTGCTTGAGGTCAGGAGGTCAAGACCAGCCTGGGCAACACAGCAAGACCCTGTTTCTAAAAAAAAAAAAAAAAAAGTTTAATTACCTGAGTATGGTGGTGCATGTCTGTAGTCCCAGCTACTTTGGAGGCTGAGGTGGGACGATCACTTGAGCCTAGGAATTCGAGGTTACAATGAGCTGTGATTGTGCCACTGGGCTCCAGCCTGAGTGATAGAGCATGACGCTGTCTCTCAAAACAAAACCCTCCAAAAAACAAAAACCACCCAAGCATACATTTTAAATGATTAATTTTATATTATATGAAATATATCGGCTGGGCGCAGTGGCTCATGCCTGTAATCCCAGCACTTTGGGAGGCCGAGGTGGGCGGATCATGAGGTCAGGAGATTGAGACCATCCTGGCTAACATGGTGAAACCCCATCGCTACTAAAAATACAAAAAATTAGCCAGGGCGTGGTGGCACATGCCTGTAGTCTCAGCTACTTGGGAGGTTGATGCAGGAGAATTGCTTAAATCCGGGAGGCAGAGGTTACGGTGAGCCGAGGTCGCGCCACTGCACTCCAGCCC
>NW_016805192.1:432263-445875 GCF_001698545.2 Rhinopithecus bieti | reverse complement strand
ATATATATATATATATATATATATATGTCAAAACCGGCAATGAGAACTCCATTAACATTTATTGTATATTCCCTGAGTGGTGCAGGAGAATCAGAGCTTAGAATCTTGTGAGGAAGGCATGGTACTTAAATAAGTCTAATGTAAGGCAGCTTGTAATAAGTAGTACAGACAGCTGAAAAAGCACAAAGGAGATATTCAGTCTTACTAGGAACCAGGGAGGTTCATAAACTTGGCTTTGCAAGGTGGGAAAGATTTTCACAGGTGGAAGGGGTTTGAAATAGGGAATTCAGTCAAAAGGAATAGTGTGAGTGAAGGAATGGAGTTTGGAATGTGAGGTACATGGGATCAGGGTGGGGTGTTGAGGTAGGTGACGCAGAAAAATAAAGATGAATCTTGCATAGGTGACTGTGAGTAGCATGCTAAGGAGTTTGGGCTTTATTACTTAGGAATCGTATTTTTAGTTTCAGGTCATGTCTGCTGGCGGAGGGAAGGGTGAGTTGGAGGAGAACAAAAGTTAGAACCAGGGACACCGGTTATTACCATTGTAGTTTTTTAGGAGAGGTGATATAGCTGAACTAGGTTATGGTTGTGAGACTGGAAGGGAGGCACGTCTGAGTGAGTGCAGTAGACTTAGTAGACTCTTGGTTGTTTATGTGTGCATTCCGGGGATAGGCAGTGAAGGGAAGAATGACCCTGAAATCTTGAATTTAATGACTTGAAAGGATAATGATGGTATTAACAGATGAGGAACACAACAAGACAAACAAATGAAAAAGTGAATACAGAGGAGAAGGAGGTACCACTGTATTTGGCATTTAGTCATTGGTGATTTTGAAGACAGCAATTACAGTCAAGTGGCTGCTGGAAAGGATTTCAGAGAATGGTTGAAGAAGATAGCCATAGGATGAGAACATGGAAGGCAAGGAAGGGAGACTTGAGAGGTTTGGTAATAAAGAGAAGAAAGAAAAGGTTGCTAGTTTGAAGTGAGTTTAAAGAATTAGAGAGTAGAATTAAAGTAGAATTACGGGATTTTTACTTTTTTAGTGACCCGTGAGAGGCTTACTGGCAGTGTGCCAAGATTCAAGAGCTCAAAGATTGGGCAGGGTGGTAGTGATGGGATAGCCGGGTGTGGTAGCTTGTGCCTGTAATTCCAGCATTTTGGGAGGCTGAGGTGGGCGGATCACTTGAGGTCAGGAATTCGAGACCATCCTGGCCAACATGGTGAAACCTGTCTCTACAAAAAATACAAAAATTAGCCGGGTGTGGTGGCGGTTGCCTGTAATCCCAGCTACTTGGCAGGCTGAGGCAGGTGAATTGTTTGAACCTGGGAGGTGGAGGTTGCAGTGTGCCAAAATCGAGCCACTGCACTAACTCCAGCGTGGGTGACAGAGTGAGACTCCATCTCAAAAAAAAAGACAGGAGGGAGCCTTCTGCCTCTTTAAACATTTGAGATGCGTGTCCTGAGATGCTTCTGTGAAGTTAAGAATATTAATTTTTTGATACGAATCTGACAAAACTAGACATCAAAGTATGCCATATATGGTAATTAAAACAATGTGGTACTAGTACAGAAATCAGACAGTTAATGAAGTAGAACAACCAACCCAGAAATAGAAGCAGATATACCTGAAAACTTCACATACGAGATTTAAAATCAGTGTGGAAAGCTGGAAATCACCCATAGTTTCATTCTACAGTCAGTTGTTTTTCACGTTTTGGTGTGTTTGCATTTAGTTGGTTTGCTATACTTTAAAAATAAATAATGCTGTGGGCTGAGCGTGGTGGCTAACACTTGTAGTCTCAGCACTTTCGGAGGCCGAAGCAGGCAGATCACATGAGGTCAGGAGTTCGGGACCAGCTTGACCAACCTGATGAAACCCCATCTCTACGAAAAATACAAAAATTAGCCTGGCTTGGTGGCGCTTGCCTGTAGCCTCAGCTACTCGGGAGACTGAGGTGGGAAGATGGCTTGAGCAAGGGAAGCAAAGGTTGCAGTGAGCTGAGATGGCGCCACTGCACTCTAGCCTGGGTGATAGAGCCAGACCTTGCCTCACACACATACACAAAAAAAACTGTAAAGTAAAATTTCTATATACAATTCTGTGATATGAACTCTACCTTAGTGTGTTATGAGAATTTTGATCCTTATATGATATATATAATCAAGTGCAGGTATGTTGTAGTTTACAGAACCATTACTTTGAAACAGGACCTTTAGGTTGCTCCTAATTCATCACTGTTAAAATAATGCTGTAGGAAACAAATTTTACATAAAAGTTTTCTATATTTGAAATGATTTTTGTGAGACAAACTTTATTTATTGTAAAAATAGTTCCAGCAGTTCAGAATTGTGAAGAGTGAAGGTGTTTCCTTCACATCTTCTTGTCTTTCTCCTTGGTGGTAACCACTGTTAACAGTTTCGTGTGTATCTTTTTTAGTTTTTATTTTTTTGTAGAGACAGGGTCTTGCTTTGTTGCCCAGTCTGGGGTGCTGTGGTGTGATCATAGCTCACTGCAACCTCATACTCCTGGGCTCAAGCAATCCTCGCACTTCAGCCTCCCAAGTAGTTGGGACTACCGGCATGTGCCACCATGCCCGGCTAATTTCTGTATCTTTTGTAGAGACAGGGTCTCACCGTGTTGCCCAGGCTGGTCTGGAACTCCTGGACTCAAGCGATGTCCCTGCCTTGGCCTCCCAAAGTGTTGGGATTACAGGCATGAGCCACTGCACCTGGACTAGTTTCTTTTGAATTTCTGAGTAGTATTCAATTGTATGGCTCTCCTATAATTTCTTCATTCATCTTTTGGTAGACATTTGTGTTGTTTCCATTTTTAGGCTATCATGAGTACAGCTGTTGTGAACATTTGTGTGCGTGTCTTTGTGTGGATGTATTTCCATTTTTAGGCTATTATGAATACAGCTGTTGTGAACATTTGTGTGCGTGTCTTTGTGTGGATGTATTTTCATTTCTTTTGACTAAAAACCTAGGGGTGCACTTGTTGGGTCACATTAACTTTGTAGAAACTGCATTGCATCTTTGCCAGTATTGAATGTTGTCAGCCTTTTAGATTTTTCTTTGCATGCTTTTCCCCCCAAAAGACCAAAATGGGAATTGTTTTTCTTTTCATTATAAACTTGTAAAGGAATTCTAAAGTTCTAAGGGATGCCAGGCAGGAGGTTCATCTATGTGAACAGTTATTAGTTTGAGATAGAAAATGTCAAGGATATCCCTAAAGGCTCTTCAAGAGATAACTATAGGACATACAAGTTTAACTTATTTCTACCCCATCACTTCTAGTCCCACGTGACTTCAGAATTTTAAGAGAAGTTATTATTATAGGAATATGTAGCACAGAGGGATTCCATAGGCCTGAAGATTAGTACTGATGGCCTTCTTTGCGTTATTCTAGGCCAGTACTATCCGATGAAACTTTCTGCAGTGATCTAGCCACATGTGGCTCTTGAAACGTAGGGCTAGTGCAACTGAAGAATTGAATTTAACTAAATTAATTTTAATAGTGAAATATGTGTAGTGATTTCTTTACTGAACAGTGTAGTTCCAAAATGTTATTTTTCAGGAAAGATCCTCTAACAAGAAATAGTTGAGTGAGACGTGTTAGCTGAGCTGGCCCTGGGGCAGGTGTGTGTTTTCAGTCCTTCCCTTTCCTGTGACAGAAGTGAAACCAAAGCCTAGAGAACCACAGAGGAAGAACCAGTGGATTCATAAGCGTGACAGTTCAGGTAGGGGAAGCTGTTTGGTAATGAGCTCTTTTGGTCAGATGCCACACTCTTTATTTTTCTTTCTGTTTATTTTGCCCTATTAAATTATTTGGTAAAGAGTAAAGCCTACTTTAATCCATTTTTTTTAAGTGGACCTTTGGACGAAAGTATGTGATTTAAATTCCAAAACTGTGCATTGTTGTCCAGGAGAGTCCTGATTAAATCCCCCCCGTTTCTTTGATGAAGATAAGCAAATAATCTTTCTGCACATGAAAGGCTTTCAAGTAAGTAATGATGTAATTACCTCACTAAAGTTTCCATTAAAGGTTTGTTGAAATTTTCATTCTTTATAGTAGCAATGAGTTTATAAGTTTTGACATTTTAAGTTGTTATAATGAAGATATTTCTATACCCTTCAGACGGCTAAATGTTCTAATAACTCAACATATAAAATGCCTATCAGTTTTATATTTTCATTTCTTTTTTTTTTTTTGGAAACAGAGTCTCGCTGTGTCACCCAGGCTGGAGTGCAGTGGCGCAATCTCAGCTCACTGCAACCTCCGCCTCCTGGGTTTGAGCAATTCTCCTGCCTTAGCCTCCCGAGTAGCTAGGACTACAGGCACACACTGCCATGCCTGGCTAATTTTTTGTATTTTAGTAGAGATGGAGTTTCACTGTGTTGCCCATGCTGGTCTTAAACTCCTGAGCTCAGGCAGTCCTCCCTCCTTGGCCTCCGAAAGTGCTGAGATTATAGGCGTGAGCCACCACGTCTGGCCTTTACTTTCATTTCTTCACAGCTGCATGGCTATAGTGGTTGGCTTTCATTGTTTCCTAGGGGCAAGGTCAGTGTTAGAAAAATTGTGGAATTTTCTGTTGACATTGCTATGGTGAATAGACAGCTACTATTTATAGAGACTTATACTTTGTTGAAAAAATGAGATGCCCTGCTTGGCTTACCATAAAAACACAGATGCTTCTGGATTCCAGTAGGGAGGCCTTTTGTTCACAGCATCTGTTTTGGTTGGCCAGCCAGATGACTTCTGTGGATTTTTTCACTCCTTTTGAAGGACACTTGACAAATAAACAAGTTTATAAATGAGTTAGCATTTTGTAAATTTATTTTATTACTTTAGCTATATAGTTCTGTGAAGTATTTTGAACTATTAGGTCATTTTAGCTCAATTTTCTCACTTCCTAAATAACCTTGAGACGATCAGTCCTTTGTTACATGTTCTTTGGATTGTTTATTCTGCAGTAGAGACAGGTTTGTATTGATTTATAAATTTTTGTGTTCAACAAACGTTTAATAAGTACTCACTGTGTACTAGGCCCTGTACTAACACTGGGAACTACAGATGTGAGCAAGATATAGTCTCAGTCTTTGAGAAGTTTAGTGTCTTATATGCAATGCAAACATGTAGACAGATGATAAAAATATAGTTGAGTGCTTCCATTTGAAGTTTATTTCATCAGTTTAGTGGGGAGGGGCAGGTGTCTAGGAATGCCTTCCAGAGAAAGTAATGTCTAAGTGGAGAATTGTAGAGTGAGTGGGAGTTGTCCAGAGACGGAGCAGGGGTTAGCAGGGGAGATTATATAAAAGAAAGAAGCTTGCGGGTGAAAACGACCCTGGGAAAGTGGAAACTGAAAAAGTTCAGTACATTTCTGTCAGATGGCTGATCAAGCTGTGACTTTGGGCAAAATTCTATCAACATTTGTTGAACACAGAAATGCTGTCTCTTTCACAAAGCAGACTTGTGACCTAGACTTTATTCATCTCGTACTCAATTAGTGATTTCCAAACATTTATCATGAATTTCATAAGTAAAAAATGTTTTGATTATGTACCCTCATGTATTGATTATATGACTATTTATTTATAGATGGTACGTAGTACTCAAAGTTATATACACAGTAGAACATGTATGGAAAAAAAAAGGATGAGCTAAAGATGATATGTACAATATTCTCGTAGTGTTAATTTTACTAAAAATACAGAAAGTAGGCCAGGTGTAGTGGCTCACACCTGTAATCCCAGCACTTTGGGAGGCTGAGGCAGGCAGATCACTTGAGGTCAGGAGTTTGAGACAAGCCTGACCAATATAGCGAAACCCTGTCTCTACTAAAAAAATAACAAAAAATTAGCCCGGGTGTGGTGGCACATGCCTGTAGTCCCAGCTACTTGGGAGGGTGAGGCAGGAGAATTGCTTGAACCCACGAGGCAGAGGTTACAATGAACCGAGATCATGCCACTGCACTCCAGCCTGGGTGACAGAGCAAGACTCCATCTAAAAAAAAAAACAAAGAAACCCAGAAAGTAAAGTGGTACATCATTATTCTTTAAAATCTTCATTTAATATTATGTGATACAGCTGCTCAGAGGGCTGTTTCTAAATTCAGTTTATTTTGATACTTGAATGGCAGTCAAAGCCTGGAACAAAATGGAGTTCTTTTTTTCTTTCGCAGACGCGCTTCTCGGTCTTCGTGTGCGCCAGGGCTCGGAGTTGCATGTTGGCGCGGCGCATCTCAGCTCACTGCAATCAGCTATCCGCCTCCTACGTGTGGAACGCCATTCTCTCGCCCGGCGTCAGCCCTCCGAGTAGCTTGGACACTACTAGCGTCCCCTCGCTAGCCACCTGTCGCCCATCCATTCTCCGCGGTGTCTCGCTGGTATCGGCTAGTTTGGTGTGTATTGTTTTTTTTCTGTTTTTTTTTTTTGAGACGGAGTCTGTGAGCTTGCTGCCACCCCAGGCGGAGTGCAGTGGCGATCTCAGCTCCCTGCAAGCTCCGCTCCCGGTTTACGCATTCTCCTCGCCCTCAGCCCTCGACGTAGCGTGGGACTAGACAGCGCCCGCCGCCCCTCGCAGTCGCTGCCCGGTTCCCCTCCTAGACTTTTTTTTCTTTTTCGTTGTATTTTTTATAGTAGGAGAAGATCCAGGGTTTCACCGTATGAGGCCAGGAGGCCCGATCTCCTGCCGGGGGTCCGACGCTCTGGGTGATCCGCCCGTCTTCGCCTCCCCATAGGAGGGCTGGTGATTATCGATCCTGCGTGTGGAGCCCGCGTCGCCCGGCCCGTTTTTTGTAATTTTTTTTGGTAGAGAACGGGGTTTCACCGTGTTTGCCAGGATGGTCCTCGATCTCCTGCCTTGTGATCGCCCGTCTCGGCCTCACCAAAGTGCTGGGATTACAGGCTTGAGCACCGCCGCCTGGCCTGGCTGCACTTCTAATAATATTCTTTTTTCCCCAGAACTTATTCACCATTTATGGAAGTGCTTTATTGAAATGTGGCTGGTAAATTTCCATCTATTGTCTTTTCTTGCAGCTTAATAAAAATATCGCCTATTCATACTTTTATTATGCTAATGAAATGAGTTCAAAAGTCACTGTAAGTCTTCATGTGGGAGAGTATTTAAAAACGGTTGTGCAGAATCTTCTGCTTCTTCCTGGACTTTAAAAGTAAGTATGAAGATATGAGGTTTTGGTGTCTTTATTTTTTAGATTATATATATTGTTGCAACAGCAGAATCACTTAGCAATGGAAATGTTTCCAAATATCCAATTTTGAAATGCTCTATTAGGAAAGAGTTTTCTCTCTCTCTCTCTCTCTTTTTTTTTTTTTTTTTTAAGACGAAGTCTAGCTCTTATCCCCCAGGCTGGAGTGCAGTGATGCCATCTGGGCTCACTGCAACCTCTGCCTCCTGGGTTCAAGCAATTCTCCTGCCTCAGCCTCCTGAGTAGCTGGGATTACAGGTGTGCATCACCACGCCTGGCTAATTTTCATATTTTAAGTACAGACGGGGTTTCACCATGTTGGCCAGGCTGGTCTCGAACTCCTGACCTTAGGTGATCTGCCTGCCTCAGCCTCCCAAAATGCTGGGATTACAGGCGTGAGCCACTGCGCCCGGCCGATTTTTTTCTCTTTTTCTTTTTTCTGGAAAAGCTGAAAAGAATTTTGACATGTCGCTAAATATTTTTATTTTATAGGGGCAGAATGAGATTTTTTGTTTTTTAATATCTTCTTGGTAGCATACTACTTATAACCTCTTCAGAAATATTTAGCAAGTTTGGAACTCTAGTCTTTTTATTTTAAAAAAATTGTGTAACTCATCTACATTTAACAAATCTTTTAAGTACGTTTCTTGTGGTGACTAGTGAATCTGTATGGATTTAAAAACAAAAAAAAGATGATGAGGCCGAGGCAGGTGGATCACTTGAGGCCAGGAGTTTGAGACCAGCCTGGCCAACATGGTGAAACCCCATCTCTACTAAAAATACAAAAATTAGACGTGGTGGTGCACAACTGTAGTCCCAGCTACTCTGAGCTGAGATTGCGCCACTGCACTCCATTCTGGGTAATAGAGCAAGACTCTGTCTCAACAACAACAACAAAAAATTTCGGTGGCTACTCCCTATCTCCCAGAGTAGAGTAGAGGAAGATTCTATATTGATACAGTTAACCTCAGTGACATCTGAGGTACCTTGTTCTGACTTAATTGCAGCAATAGTTTACCTGTGAATGAAGCCGTTAAAGGCTTTTGTATCAGATGCTATCACTGTAACTTTATTCTGAGAATAATAATAATAATAATTATTATTATTATTATTTGAGATAGAGTCTCACTCTGTTGCCCAGGCTGGAGTGCAGTGGCACTATCTCGGCTCACTGCAAGCGCCGCCTCCCGGGTTCACACCATTCTCCTGCTTCACCTTCCCAAGTAGCTGGGACTACAGGCGCCCGCCACCACACCTGGCTGATTTTTTTGTATTTTTAGTAGAGACTGGGTTTCACCATGTTAGCCAGGATGGTCTCAATCTCCTGACCTCGTGATCCACCCGCCTTAGCCTCCCAAAGTGCTGGGATTACAGGCGTGAGCCACTGCGCCCGGCCAGAATTCTTTTTTAAAATTCCAGTCAAAGCAGTCATTTCATCAGTGGTTACAGTTTTCCTGTAAAGCACCTTGTTTCATTTACAGTTAAGAATACCTCCCTTTTAATACATTGTTCCTTGGTATCTTACAAAATTGTATTTCTTGTATATTTCATAATTACCCAACAAATACAAGATGAAAGAAGCATCTATATTTTTATCCAATTGTATAGCAAACCCCACACACTGTATTTTGTCCTGATATCTTCAAGTCTTTAGGGTTTTCTAAGAGCTTTTGACTATACTTACCAATAAAAGAATACATTTAGTTTGTCACCATTTTTATTTCTGTGTATAATTTCACCTATGGGCCATGGCTTTTCTTAAGGAAACCTTAGCAGTTTCGACACTAACTTTCATACAATTTTGTGAAGTATCACATTAAATAGTGTGATTTTAGACATAGGTGGAAAAATTATAGACGTTTAACTCTTGCTGTGAACACTTAAAAGCCTGGTGGATTATGAGGACTTTGTTTGTGCCATCAGATTATATCTTAAGGTAGAGTAGATACGTAGAGTGAGGTTGGTCTTTAACAAAAAATGGGCTGGGCGCGGTGGCTCATGCCTATAATCTCAGCACTTTTGGGAGACCGAGGCAGGTGGCTAACCAGGTCAGGAGATCGAGACTCATCCTGGCTAACATGGTGAAACCCCATCTCTACTAAAAATACAAAAAAATTAGCCGGGTGTGGTGGCGGGCGCCTGTAGTCCACCTACTCTGGCGGGTGAGGCAGGAGAATGGCGTGAACCCAGAAGGCGGAGCTTGCAGTGAGCCGAGATTGCACCACTGCACTCCAGCCTGGGTGACAGAGTGAGATTCTGTCTCAAAAAAGTTAATATAAATAAATTACATACATACATACATACATACATACATACATACATATATACATAGATAAATAAATGGTATGGCTGGATGCGGTGGCTCACACCTGTAATCCTAGCACTTTGGGAGGCTGAGGCTGGCGGATTGCCTGAGCTCAGGAGTTCGAGACCAGCCTGGGCAACGTGGTGAAACCCCCATCTCTGCGAAAAATACAAAAATTACCTGGGCGTGGTAGAGCACACCTGTAACCCAGCTACTTGGGATGCTGAGGCACGAGAATCGCTGGAACTTGGGAGGCGGAGGTTGTGGTGAGCTGAGATCCGCCACTGCACTCCAGCCTGGGCAGCAGAGAGAGACTGTGTCAAAAAACGAAACAAAACAAAAATAAATAAGAAATGGTGTAAAGTCAATATAAATACAAGTACTAATATTTTATTTTTATACCCCAAAGGATTATCGTATAATACAAACACCCTTCAAGTACACATATCCCACTTTAGAGACTACTGCCCTAAACAACAGGGATAATGATATTGAAACTGGCCTTTTAGTTAAAATAAAACAAAGCCAAAAATAATTCACTTTCCTCTATAAACTTGTATTTGGGAGACAAATGTAAGAATAATCAGCTTGGCCGGGCACGGTGGCTCACGCCTGTGATCCCAGCACTTTGGGAATCCAAGGTGGGTGGATCGTGAGGTCAGGAGATCAAGACCGTCCTGGCTAACATGGTGAAACCCCGACTCTACTGAAAATACAAAAAATTAGCCAGGCGTGCTGGCGGGCACCTGTAGTCCCAGCTACTCAGGAGGCTGAGGCAGGAGAATGGAGTGAACCCGGGAGGTGGAACTTGCAGTGAGCCAAGATTGTGCCACTGCACTCCAGCCTGGGTGACAGAGCGAGACTCCATCTTTTAAAAAAAAAAAAATGTCAGCTTTGGCTTGAGGTTTGGAGAATGAACACTTCTATGACTGCCTGTCATAGCTCACTAGGAAACCCTAGCGAACCATGGAAGGGTTATTGGTTAAATATATTGTGTAAAGGAACATTTTGCTAGTTGCTGTTGACTAAAAGGCTGTTTTTTTTTTATATATATATAGTCTGTAATTATTTTGTTGAAAGATATTTGGAAGATGGTTTTCTCAATCTATAGGAGATACAGTTTGTAGCCACCTGGGATCTCTTATAAAAGATACTTTTCATAGTATACTTTTATAATATACATAAAATTTCATAATATACTTTTGATAATGTATATAAAATTTGATACATAAGTTTATCAAATTTATTGAATTTACTTTAGTGCATTTTTATTAGTCAAGATTCTTTGGAAGACATGGAAAACTAATTCAAAAAAACTTGAGCAAAAAAAAGTTTGTTGGCTCGTAACTAATATTCAGGACTGGTCTCCAGAGCTTGGTTGCCAGGTCTGTGTTTCCAGGTTGTCTGTTAGCTTGTCTGTGTCTCTGTGATAGTTTTACTGTTTTAGAGTGGAAAGTCTTTCTCCGTGGGGTGCTCTGACTTGCAGAAGAATGCCTTTGGTCTAGTGCCAGCGTATATAAAATCCTGTGGGTGGGATAGAGTAGGCGTAGTTGCATGTGTGCTGACTGGCAGTCTCACAAAACCACATGGAATAGGGAAGGAACAGTTTCCCAAAGGAAGGGTTTGCTCTTACTTCAGAGGAAGGGATGCTGGGAGTCAAAAACAATAGATGTTCGTTATAGCAATGAGAGTGATAAAGAAGAGAAGACAGAAAGGCATAAAGTATTCTTTAAGGGAATAGAACATGACTTAATTTGATTTTCCTAATCATTGATTCTTACAGAGCATGCAAGCAGCGAGATGTCCTACAGATGAATTATCTTTAACCAATTGTGCAGTTGTGAATGAAAAGGATTTCCAGTCTGGCCAGTGAGTATCTGACTTTGTTTTCTTTTAACCTGCTAAGTGGCATTTGGGAAACTTCCAGAGAGTCATTTTTAGGAAACGTTGGAAAATCTTTTTTTTTAATTTTTCTTGCTGAGTTGGAAAATGGAGAAGATGACGAAAAGTTGTGTATTTCAATCATTACTGTGTCAAACCTTGATAAATACTGTGTAATGTTTTTAAAATCACATACAGTTTTTTATATATAAAACTTTAGTTTTCATCGGTTGTCTTAGGAGAGCTAAACATACTGGTTGTATGAATCATATATAGCAGAGTTGTTAGGTGTTTGACTTTGGCCAACTCAGATTGTTTGAGTTTTCCTGGCTCTACCAATTACAAATTGGGTGACCATTTCTGTACCTCTATGTCCTGATCTGTGTAATGGAGATGATCTCTTCCTCAAGGTAGCTATGAAGAGTAAGTTACATAAATAAAGTGCTTAGGACAGTGCCCAACATGTTAATAGCCCTTAGTAAATATTAGCTGTTATGGTTATTATTACCATGGTAATCCAAGAGACATGAACACTGGAAGATGGGCTGGGTGTGGTGGCTCATGCCTGTAATCCTAGTACTGTGGGAGGCCAAGGCGGGCTGATTGCCTAAGCTCAGGAATTTGGGACCAACCTGGCCAACATGGTGAAACCCCATCTCTACTAAAAATAAAAATTAGCCAGGCTTGGTGGTGTGCGCCTGTAGTCCCAGTTTCTCAGCAGGCTGAGGCATGAGAATCACTTGAACCCAGGAGGCAGAGACTGTATGTAGTGAGCTGAGATGGCACCACTGCACTCCAGCCTGGGTGACACAGCGAAACTCTGTATCAAAAAAAAAAAGGAAAGCCGGGCGCGGTGGCTCAAGCCTGTAATCCCAGCACTTTGGGAGGCCGAGACGGGCGGATCACGAGATCAGGAGATAGAGACCATCCTGGCTAACACGGTGAAACCCCGTCTCTACTAAAATACAAAACTAGCCGGGCGAAGTGGCTGGCGCCTGTAGTCCCAGCTACTTGGGAGGCTGAGGCAGGAGAATGGCATAAACCTGGGAGGCGGAGCTTGCAGTGAGCTGAGATCCGGCCAGTGCACTCCAGCCCGGGCGACAGAGTGAGACTCCACCTCAAACAAAACAAAACAAAACAACAACAACAACAAAAAAAAAACAAAAAGGAAAGAGAAAATTGGAAGACGAAAAGCAAATGTAGAATCCTTAAAGGCATTTTGCATTGTTATTTATTTTAACTGATTCATATCACCCCACTGCCAAGACTTTTAAAGACCCTGCTGCAAGTTGAGTTCCATCCATATGCTTCTGAGATTGGTATAGATAAGAAGATGAAGGGGCTGTAGGGAAATAAGAGGCAAGGTGGTAAGGTTTTAACTGAGCATTTTTCTTAAAATGTTGTCTGTGAAATACATGAGTTTGACAGAGTTAGAAATGCTAATCATCTTTGGTTTCCAGCTTCAGAGTAAGAGGCTGTACTATATGGTGATATTAACATTGTTTCCAGTGCTAAACATTCTGTGATGCTAAATTGAGCACAGGACTTTAACAGATAAACTGAAGTATAGATAATCAATGTGAGAATTTGTAGAATTCTTTTACATCTGTTAAATGTTCACTGTGCTCATGGTGGGGTTACTCAAAATGTAGTTGATATAAGGAACATGTGTTCTAGTGGCAAGAAAATATGTATAGAAACATTAGCCATTGATGTGAAAATTCACAGCATTCTAAAAAGATAATTTTTAAAAAGGTAGTGAGCTAGGCATGTTGGGGCATGCCTGTAGTCCCAACTACTTTAGAGACTGAGGCAGGAGAATTCCTTGAGCCCAGGAGTTTGAGGCCCGCCTGGGCAACATAGCCAAGACCACATCTATTGGAAAAAAAAAAGATACTGCTGATGCATAACAGGATTTGAAGCTTCTGTCTTACACATAGTACTTTCTAGTTACCTGGTATAGGAGATTATCATGAGAGGACAATTTTTTAAAAATTTTATTTATAGGCCGGGCGCGGTGGCTCAAGCCTGTAATCCCAGCACTTTGGGAGGCCGAGGCGGGTGGATCACGAGGTCAGGAGATCGAGACCCTCCTGGCTAACACGGTGAAACCCCGTCTCTACTAAAAATACAAAAAACTAGCCGGGCGCGGTGGCGGGCGCCTGTAGTCCCAGCTACTCGGAGGCTGAGGCGGGAGAATGGCGGGAACCCGGGAGG
>NW_016805192.1:430410-431295 GCF_001698545.2 Rhinopithecus bieti | reverse complement strand
AAAAAAAAAAAAAAAAAAAAAAATTTATTTATAGGTAATTTCTGAACAGGGAATTAGCACAAAATTTTTTAAAACAGTAAATATTGATGTCTACATGAAAGCTGATGTATTTTGGGAATTTTTTAAATCTTTTTTTTTTTAAATTTTGTAGGTTGTTATTGTTTTAGCCTGTTGTCTGTAAATAAATTGAATAAGTAGTCTAAAAACCTTTTTTGATTGCTATATCCTAACTCTTTTATCTTTGGCTCTCTTCTCCTTATTTTATTAGGATGTGAAGTAATTCTCAGGAGAGGAAATTCATCTAGTTTTCACTTGATGTCAAGGACTCTAAGTCACTGGCTTCAGTTTTATGTAAACTGGAAATGTAATGAAGTTGGTATTTTGGATGGTATTTTGGCTGGATTCTGCTTGATGAGTGTTTGACCCATGGTGCTCCTTATATCTGGAACACATTTGGGATTGCTGATAGTTTTGGAAACTAAATTTGTGGTTCTGTTTCTTCAAGACACAGATAATGTAGTTTCCACCTGATACTCGATAAATATCAGTTTGAAAAGAAATACATTTTGAAATTATGTTCTTCATTTCCTTCAATGTGGAGTACTAACTATGTTTCTGTCCTTTAGGCATGTGATTGTGAGGACCTCTCCCAATCACAGGTACACATTTACATTGAAGACACATCCATCAGTGGTTCCGGGGAGCATTGCATTCAGTTTACCTCAGGTAACTCAGATGTTAATTTATTCTCTTCTGTTTTTGAAAGTCATAGAATATAAATGGTCCATTCATTTTAAGCAAGCATCACCCTATTACTGTATTGATTCATACTGAAGAAAAATATCTAAATATTATATAAGGAATTTAAAGATACAGTCTTTTTTT
>NW_016805192.1:370229-430057 GCF_001698545.2 Rhinopithecus bieti | reverse complement strand
GTTACAACTGTTGGTGGATTCTCTGGAATCCAGAGAATTAGATTGCTTAGCGCTGTCCCAGGCACATCATACAGAATATAAAGCACCACAAATACTAGTCTATATCTTCTTCTCCCTTATCATTTTACTCAGGCTGCTGACTGACCCCAGTCCTAAGTAATGTAAATGCAATCCCTACCTCCTCCTAGTATGCTAATGAGCATTGGTAGACTTCCCTGAAGGTTTAGAGAAAGAGATCAAACACTCATTTAAGAACTATTAGGCTGGGTGCAATGACTCATGCTGGTAATCCTAGCACTTTGGGAGGCCAAAGCTGGTGGATCACTTGAGTCCAGCAGTTCAAGACCATGTGAGCAACATGGCGAAACCCTATCTCTACTAAAAGTACAAAAATTATCTGGGTGTGGTGGTGCCTGCCTGTAGTCCTAACTTCTTGTGGGACTGAGGCAGGAGGATCACTTGAGCCTGGGAAATCGAGGCTGCAGTGAGGTAAGATACTGCCACTGCACTGTAGCCTAGGTGACAAAGTGAGACCCTGTTTAAAAAAGAAAACAAACAAACAAGCAAACAAAAGAACTATTAGATGGACCAGGTGCCTCACGCTTATAATCCTAGTGCTTTGGGAGGCGGAGGAGGATTGCTTGAGACCAAGAATTCCAGACCAGTATAGCGAGACTTATCCCCTACACTGCCTCTACAAAAAAAAAATTTTAATTAGCTGGGCATGGTGTCACATGCCTGTAGTCCAGGCTACTTGGGAAGCTGAGGTTGGGAGGATCACTTGAGCCCAGGAAGCCAAGGCTGTAGTGAGCTATGATTGTGCCACCATGCCCCAGCCTGGGCTACAGAGTGAGATTCTGTCTCTTTAAAAAGAGGAAAAAAAGGAACTATTGAAGATCTCTTGAAGCCCTCAAAAATTACAGGAAATTTTCACTTACTATTCCACCTGTCTGTTTGATACCTCTTCATTATCCAGACCACTTTCACATTTATTTCTAGAGATTAAAAATTTGGGATATTCCAGGGTTCGTCAGCTTTTACAGAGTTCCATTTGGGATTCTGATTGTTAGAAATAGCTTGAGGTGTGACCATTTCTCCTTGTCTCTGTTTTATTTAAAAAAAAAAAAAATTCCCCCAACATTTACTATAGACCAGGCTCTATTCTCAGTACTTTGGCATGTGTTAGCTCTTTTAATTCTCCAAACAGCCTTGTTTTTTTTTTTTTTTTTTTTTTTTTTTTTTTTTTGAGACGGAATCTCGCTCTGTCGCCCAGGCTGGAGTGCAGTGGCCGGATCTCAGCTCACTGCAAGCTCCGCCTCCCAGGTTTACGCCATTCTCCTGCCTCAGCCTCCCAAGTAGCTGGGACTACAGGCGCCCGCCTCGTCGCCCGGCTAGTTTTTTGTATTTTAAGTAGAGACAGGGTTTCACCGTATTAGCCAGGATGGTCTCGATCTCCTGACCTCGTGATCCGCCCGTCTTGGCCTCCCAAAGTGCTGGGATTACAGGCTTGAGCCACCGCGCCCGGCTCCAAACAGCCTTGTACAATAGCTACTGTTGTTATCCCTAAGGACTGCTGTATCAGTCCATTTTCATACTGGTATGAAGAAATACCAGAGACTAGGTAATTTATAAAGAAAAACAAGATTTCATGGACTCACTGTTCCACATGGCTGCGGAGGCCTCACAATCATGGTGGAAGGCAAAGGAGGAGCAAAGTCATGTCTTACATGGTGGCAGACAAGAGAGCATGTGCAGGGGAACTGCCCTTTATAAAACCATCAGATCTCGTGAGAGTTATTCACTGTCATGCAAACAGCATGGGAAAACCCATACCCATGATTCAGTTACCTCCCACTGGGTCTCTCCCATGACACATGGGGATTATGGGAACTAAAGATGAAATTTGGGTGGGGACACAGCCAAACCATATCAGCTGTCTTTGGGATTGAAGTACAGAACCTAAGTGTGGCTTCCTTTTGACTTAAAGTCTAAGCTTAACGAGCATGGTGCTAAATTTCAGGTTGGCCGGAAGTGGGGTGGGGTTTTACAGAAGAGGTCTTCTGTGGGAGGTGAAGGGCAGAGAGGAGGGAAACAGGATGTGGTAAGAAAGCTGCAAGGGAGAGCACTTGTTGCACGTATTCACAGTGCAGCATCTTCTAAATTACCCACCACAGAGTCTGCAGTGTTTGGATGAGCAGGCGAACTGTTGATTTTCAACCAAAAATAGTTTTTCTCATTGTTCTTTGGAGTGTTATCAGTAATTACTAATTTTGAATCTATACCAAGCAAGCCCCAAATTCCTGCCTAAACGCAATCTGGCTTGCCTTCATACTTCTTGCCATTGTAAACAGTAGGGATTTGGGAAAGCCTAAAATCTAGCTGTAAATGTCTAAAAATCTTCTGGCTAGTATACAAAGAGTAGCTATGACTATCTAATGATTTTGGTCCCTGATTGGGTTTCAAAATATATTTTCTGACCAGTTTTAATTGAGTCTTCATGAATCAAATGTCTTCCTTTTTGAGATACTGTAACAAACAGTAAAACTAACTGCAGCAGTACATTTAGAACACTGAAGTGTGATCTGATACAGTGAAGACCTTCTGTAGCATCATGTTGTGCAAAGGAGCATCCTTCTCAGTGGTGCCAGCTTTGCTGCAAAAGGCAAGCTTTGCACTCTTTGGAACAGATGTTCAGATATAAACTATAGCACATGCATTACTTTCCTAGGGTAAGTAACAAAGAACCATTACTGGGTGGCTTAAAACAACAGAGATTTATTCTCTCACCATTCTGGAGGCTGGAAGTCTGAAATCAAGCTGTCAGTAGAGCTATTCCCTCTCTGAAGGCTCTAGGGAAGAATCTGTTCTGTGCTTAGCTTCTGGTGTTGCCGGCAATCCTTTGGTGTTCCTTGGCCTGTAGCTGCATCATTTCAATTTCTGCCTCTGCTGTCACATGATGGTGTTCTGTCTATGTGTCTATGTCTCTTTCTTCTTAGAAGGACACCGGTCATATTGGCTTAGGGTTCACCCTAATTCATTATGGCCTCATGTTAACTTGATTACATTTGCAGATATTGTATTTTTAAATAAAGTCACATCCACAGGTGTTGGGGGCTAAGACTTCAACATACTTTGGAGGGGAGAGCACAGTTCAATCATAATAGCATACCATGTTTTGATCTTTGAATGTGTTCCGAAAATTCATTAAAATTCCTCTTTTTTTCATGTCTAATTTTGATTGCTTTGGTTTTAAGTATCTTTTTTTTTTTCTCTTTTACTTTACAGAGAAAATGGGCTGGGCTTTCTATTGGGCAAGAAATAGAAGGTAGGTATATTTTTTAGCCACCTGATAAAGATTTTTTATGTGATTTTCTCACAGATATTGAGAGCTGTACAATTTTCTATTACTAGTGGTCAGACCTTAAGCATTCATTGTATCAGAATACTGGTTAGATCTGTGAGAATGGAAGTAAATAGTTATGGTACCTCTGTTCCTATATCTTTTATGAAGTGTGTGATAAGGTCATCATAGTTCAAGACAAGGAAAGCAATTTATGACTTCCAGTTTGAGGGGTGGCGGGGTGGAAAGATTAAGCTGCTAATAGATAATAAGCCAAAGAGCTAATAAGCAAAAACTGGCATTGTCTTTTAGGCAATGTGGCAAAGTTAAGAAATGGAGTATGAGTCGTCTTTAGTCAGATGATTTTATGTCAACTTCATGGATACAGTAGGGGAAGAAAAGAAAATGCAAGTGTAAATTAAACCAGCTTTTCTTCTGCTTGTCTTTAAAACTTAAAAAAAAAATTATAGAAAGGTTGCAAAAATAATACGAAGAATTTCTGTATACTACCTTTACCCAGCTTTACCAACTGTCATATTTTCTTTATCTTTCTGGCTCCCTGTCTTCCTCTCTGGGTCTCTGTCTCTCTCTGTACACACACACACACACACACACACACACACACACACACTTCTTTTATCTTACTTCTTATTTAGGAACCTGACAACTTATAATTTTTTCTAAGTTAGATAGAATTTAAACATTGGGGCTATTTTATTTTATTTTATATTTTATTTTATTTTTGAGATGGAGACTTGCTCTGTTACCAGGCTGGAGTGCAATGGCGCAATCTCAGTTCACTGCAACCTCCGCCTCCAGGGTTCCAGCAATTCTCCTGCCTCAGCCTTGCAAGTAGCTGGGACCACAGGCACGCGCCACCATACCCGGCTAATTTTTGTATTTTTAGTAGAGATGGGGTTTCACCATGTTGGCCAGGATGGTCTCAATCTCTTGATCTCGGGATCCGCCTGCCTCAGCCTCCCGGAGTGCTGGGAATACAGGCATGAGCCACTGCACCTGGCCAACATTAGAGTTATTTTTAGTTGGCTTTTTCTCTGTGGAAGTATGAACACTTGTTAAATTTAATGAGAAAATGGGGTAGTATGTAACTTAGGTTTCTAATTTTCATAAATTTTCTAAATATGAGGCTAAGAGTACTTAAAACTTTGAATCTAGATATTTCCTATTGTGACAAGATACAGAGATTCAAGGTTATAAATTTTGATGAGTTGAGAAATGTGTTTTGTGGTTTAAGTTGTAAAAGCATTCTTCTGCTAACAGAAATGCTGATCTTGATTGTAAAGTCAGATCTTTAAAGAAGTGGCTCAAACAGACTTAATAAGCAAAATTGTAAAACCCAGTGATCAGGTGGGAGTAAAGTGGAGTAAGCTTGAGGGAAGGTAGAGTTTTGGGGCCCAAGTGATGTAGATGATGTGGCCATAAAGGTAGAAAACTGGTTCGGTTTAAGTAGAGATGTAGACCAAGATGGGATAAGAGATGTGGTTTGAAGGAGGAGTGCTCAAGCATTCTGGAATGGGAGTTCCCTAAGGTGAAACATTTTGGTCAAGTCAGTGATTTTAATCTGAAGGAATCTTCTGGAGGAATCATTTAGTCTGTCTTCTTCCCATCTGGCAGTGCCATATTTTAAGTGTTACAGGCTAATGTTTTGACTACTATATATACACCTATCATTGTAAAGTCCAAGTTTATTCAAAGAATTGGATAAATTTATTTTTTCCTTATAAAATCTTTATTAGTCTTTTATATTAAATTATTGTTAGCCATAAAATAAGAAAACATTCTCAATGTTCTTTGATCCTGGATGAAATCTTCAGAACTCTTGTCCCTTTGGGACTGACCATGGTGCTGACTTGGCGCTGCCTGGGATACTGTCCATGGTGCTGCCCATAGCACTTGAAATTGTAACAGCTTGTTCTTTTCTATTTGGGAACATTGGCCTTAAACTAAAATGCATTTGAAAACTACAGTCAGCACATTACTACAGTCAGTAGTAATTATATATATATTTATTTATTTATTTATTTTTGAGATGGAATCTTGCTCTGTTGCTGAGGCTGGGGTGCAGTGGCATGATCTCAGTTCACTGCAACCTCCTCCCCAGTTCAAGCAGTTCTTCTGCCTCAGCCTCCCAAGTAGCTGGGATTAGAGGCATGTGCCACCACACCTGGCTAATTCTTGTATTTTTAGTGGAGAAGGGGTTTTGCCATGTTGGCCAGGCTGGTCTCAAACTCCTGACCTCAAATGATCCACCCACTGGATTATAGGTGTGAGCCACCGTGCCTGGCCGATATTTTAAATACACTTATTCAAATTTCTCAGTATGAAGATGACATGAATATATGTGTACACACACATATGTATGCATTATGACATGATACTGTTTTGGTGTCTTTAATGCACAAAATGGTATTATACTCTACAAATCTTTCTGCTGTAGACTTGTCACTCAATATTATGTTTCCAAGGGCCATCCATCTTTTTTTGAGACGGAGTTTTGCTCTTGTTGCCCAGGCTGAAGTGCAATGGTGTGATCTCGACTCACTACAGCCTCTCCTCCTAGGTTCAAGCGATTCTCCTGCCTCAGCCACCTGAGTAGCTGGGACTTACAGGCATGCACCACCACGCTGGTGAATACTTTCTATTTTTGGTAGAGATGGGGTTTCACCATGTTGACCAGGCTGGTCTTGAACTCCTGACTTCTGGTGATCCACTCGCCTCAGCCTCCCAAAGTGCTGGGATTACAGGTGTGAGCTACCACGCCTGGCCAGGCCATCCATCTTTATTAAGTATACATAAAGTTGGTTTTTGTTTTTTTTGTTTTTTTTGACAGGGTCTCACTTGACTGGAGTGCAGTGGTGCAATCATGACTCACTGCAGCCTCAGTACCTGGCTAAATTTTTTATTTTGTGTAGAGACAGGGTCTCACTGTGTTACCCAGTCTGGTCTCTAAATTCTGGACTTAAGTGATCCTCCCTCCATAGCCTCCCAAAGTTCTGGGATTACAGGTGTGAGCCACCGTGCCTGGCCAAGTTTTAATTTTAATAAAAATTGCTGTATAGTGTTTTATATTATGAATATACAAACATTTTTCAGTGTTTAAGTACTATAAATAATGCTGCGGTGAACCTCCCTGTAGATGTTTAGACAAATGTTCTAGCATCTTTCTGGGACAAACACCTAGAAATGGAATTGCTGAATCAATATATTCATTTTTACATTAAGATTTCAACCTACAGATATTTTCACTACATGAGGGAAATAACTAAGCTCTCTTGCCTATCAAAGTTACTCAGCATATAGCCTGTACTTTATAGGAAATGTTAAGAAGGAGCAAGCCATCCAGAATTGGAGATAGAAGAATGCTCTGAAACTTTTAGCCAAAATTTGAACTTATTATTTGATCTTCAGTGTGTTTTATGTTCCTTCCTCAGGCTTTGTTATTTTGCTTTTGAAGTAGTTAAAATATGTTTATGTCTCCCCTTTAAATACAGAAATCTGATTATACAAACAATTTCATTTAAATAGTTTACAGAAAATCGGCTGTTTGCGGTGACTCATGCCTGTAATCCCAGCACTTTGGGAGGCCAGGGCGGGAGGATCACGAGGTCAGGAGATCGAGACCATCCTGGCCAACATAGTGAAACCCTGTCTCTACTAAAAATACAAGAATTAGCTGGGCATGGTGGCATGCGCCTGTAATCCCAGCTACTTGGGAAGCTGAGGCACGAGAATCACTTGAACCCAGGAGGTGGAGGTTGCAGTGAGTTGAGATTGTGCCATTGCACTTCAGCCTGGGTGACAGAGCAAGACTCTGTTTCAAATATAAAATAAGAGTTTACAGAAAATCCTTGTACATAACTCAAGTGGCTAGAATATAAGAAATAAGTTTAGAACAGAATTTAGAGTATGAAATGACCATAAATACTTATCTAGTTCAGTCTTGATTTATAGATGCGACAAATCAAGGCACAGAGAACTTAAATTATTTACTTGGATTCTTCTGATTGCTAGCAGAATCTGTTGAAACATACATACTCAAAGTCCCTTTGAAGAGAACAGCTTTGTTTGTAATTCACTAGAATCTTTGAAACAGACATTTAATACTGCACAGGGACTTTTTTTGTTTACCTCTTGCTATTTGACCTCAGTAACTCACAAAAGTGCCATGCCTGTTGTTCAAAGCAAGTGTGAAAACAGTCTTTTTTATTGCCTGCTTTTGTGGTGAGAACTGCAGAAGCTCACTTAGCCCGTGTGACTTGGACTGGTAGTTAAGTGAAAAGTTGGTTAAAGGCCTTTTCTTGGAGGTTTGGTCCATGGATTGGAGTTCTGTATTATCTTTTGTGCATACACTTCACCCGTAATTTCCAGGTGGATTTCTTTGAAATGGCTGGAGAACTTAGACTTTGTAGAGCATCCGAGAGTGCCAAAACCTCTTGGATTTTTATAGAGTTCACTCCCAACCTTTTCTGATTTTAATGTTCATACCTAGTTAGCAGTATTTTTTTTCTAGAAGAAACTCTTCGTTTAAAAAAATTTCCCAAAGCTTTCAACTTAGATTTATAGTATCTATTCTAGAATGTCAGTCATTGTAATAACAGTTCAACAACCAGACCTTCAGAAGTTTTTATACTATTTAATTATATATCATAATTAACTGTAACAAGCGTAACTAGCACAGACAGATTCCAGAATGAACTTGGCTGACCCATGGTGTGTAGCAACTCCGTCTACAAGCTCTGAGCATTAGGCAAACCATAGGCTGATGGGTCTATGTTGGAGGGATAAAAGTTGGTCGGCTTTCTGATGAGTCAGCTCAGTGGAAGTTGCTTAAGAGAGCTGCTACTGTATCCTTAAGGGGCCATTGGCAAATTTTAGGACAATTATCTTCAGGGAACCTAAAGGGAAAATAAATTGTGTGTGTGTGTGTGTGTGTGTGTGTGTGTGTGTGTGTGTGTATCTGTCTGTCTGCCTGTCTGTCTCTGTGTGGATATGTGTGTCTGTTAAGCCTTATTGAAGAGTAGCGATAGACTCTTTCTTACAGCGCATAATCAATTTGCCCTATTTGGGGAAACTCAAATGCAAAAATCCTCTTGAACTTTTCTGGGTAGCTTACTCTACTCTTTCCTAATAGTACCACTACTGTATACAGCACTGTAATATTTTTTGCTTTAAAAGTTCGTTTATAAACTGGCATTTATAAGTATACTTTTGAGCTGATTTAAGAATCAAGTCTTTTTCCTAGGGAAAGGTTTCTTTGTAATTATCTGTCACTAGCAAAATTTGTTTTAACACATATTTTCTAAAATATGATAAGTAAACTCTGTTGTAGTTGTACAATTCAAGGTTTTTGGTTGAACAGTTATTACATGATATAAAATCATGTGTAACACTTTAATATTTAAATGTATTACACTGTAACCTAAAAGTCATTTTAGAACTTTTTATGTGGCTTGAACAGGAATTTTCTTACCCAAGGCTTTGTATGTATGGTTTATTGCCTCCTTCATTATTAGCATGGAGACCATGGGTTTTCTGTTATTGTTGTTTCATTTAAACAGTTCATGAATATATTAAGCACCTGAAATAAACTATGAGATGCTGTTAATATGAAGAGGAGTTAAAAACCTGGTCCTTGCCCTTATCTACATGCCGCGCATGTGGAACTTCTTATAGTTCCCGAGATGTAGCAGGTGCCCAGGAAACATTTTTGTAGTAGTGAAAAAGAAATAAAAAAGAAATGTCGAGATGGGCGGATCACGAGGTCAGGAGATCGAGACCATCCTGGCTAACACGGTGAAACCCCGTCTCTACTAAAAATACAAAAAACTAGCCGGGCGAGGTGGCGGGCGCCTGTAGTCCCAGCTACTCCGGAGGCTGAGGCAGGAGAATGGCGTAAACCCGGGAGGCGGAGCTTGCAGTGAGCTGAGATCCGGCCACTGCACTCTAGCCCGGGCGACAGAGCAAGACTCCGTCTCAAAAAAAAAACAAAAACAAAAACAAAAAAGAAATGTCAAAGTCTAACTTGCTTTGGAGCAAATTCCCCTAGTAAACATTGTTTTTCAAGCTTCTCTTTTGCCTTGCGTCCTACTTTCTTAGGCCAGAGGAATCCATCCACATCCCACCTTAGCTGTTTTTTTTGTGTCAAACAAAAATCTTATTTGGAAATAGCATGTTATGGCGCCTATGTTGGGGCATGCCATGCTGTACTGCATTGAATGAGGAGAAAGATGCAGAGGCCGTGTAGGGAGGATTGTGATCCTAACGAGAGTGGGATGAGGGATAACAACAGACTGCATTCAGTATTTCTTTTTGTTGTTGTTGTTGAGACGGAGTCTCACTCTGTCGCCCAGGCTGGAGTGCAGTGGCGCCATCTCGGCTCACTGCAAGCTCCGCCTCCTGGGTTCACACCATTCTCCTGCCTCAGCCTCCCGAGTAGCTGGGACTACAGGCGCCCGCCACCACGCCTGGCTAATTTTTTTGTGTTTTTAGTAGAGAGAAGGTTTCACCGTGTTAGCCAGGATGGCCTTGATCTCCTGATCTCATGATCTGCCTTCCCAAAGTGCTGGGATTACAGGCGTGAGCCACCGTGCCTGGCCTGCCATTCAATATTTCTAATTCATTCAGATGGGGAAGAAAATCTCTAGTGATTATTATTTTTTAAATCTGTACCTGTGTGTCCCTCCGGTGAAGGCCGTTTAAACCCCATTTTTGGTGAAGTAGTTTTATTATGATTCATTTATGTGAAACTTGTAGTTACTAGAAACACAACAATTTGGTACTCCTGTGATTTTTTAAAAAATGCTTCTTTTTTTCCCCTAGTCTCCGTATATACATTTGACAAAGCCAAACAGTGTATTGGCACAATGACCATCGAGATTGATTTCCTGCAGAAAAAAAGCATTGATTCCAACCCTTATGACACCGACAAGATGGCAGCAGAATTTATTCAGCAATTCAACAACCAGGCCTTCTCAGTGGGACAACAGGTAGTTTTAAATTTTCTTCCATTCCTTTAACTTTATAGGTATTCTAATTTCTGCAGTTGTCCAAAATTAATTCCACCTTTTAAAAAGTGAGAGGAGCTTTATGTATCAACTGGTATGTCCAATGTATTTACTGAACTTCAAGGAGTCTGTTCAGAAAAATTCTAAAGTAGCTTTTAGATTAAAATGTCACGTATAATTACAGCAGTTTTTCCCTCAGCAAATTTGGGAACCCTGCAGACATATATATCTGAAATTTCTTTTTATATCATGGGACATTTGTTTTGCCTCTGGAATGTCTGTCTCTTTCACTAATATAGTTCTGTAGAAAACGTAGCTCTTCGCCAGACATAGTGGCTCACGCCTGTAATCCCAACACTTTGGGAGACTGAGGTGGGAGGATCACTTGAGCCCAGGAGCTCAAGACCAGCTTGGGCAACATAGTGAGACCCTGTCTCTACAAAAATTTTTTAAAAAAATAGCTGGGTGTAGTGGTCTCAGCTACTCAAGAGGCTGAGGTGGGAGGATTGCTTGATCTGGGAGGTTGAGGCTGCAGTGAGCCATGATTATGCCATGGCACTCCAGCCTGGGTGACAGACTGAGACCTTGTCTCAAAAAAAAAAAAAAGTTCTTATTTTGGTTATGGGCTTATTTGAGAATCTTAAGAAAATTGAATTCCTGCTAGATAGGAAAAGGATATAGTGCATTATTTTAAAAAGAGTACTAGAATTGGAATGAACCTTGAGAGATTACCTTATCTAACTCCACATTTACAAATGAGGAATTTTATTTATTTTTTTAATTTTATTTATTTATTCATTTATTTTTTGAGATGGTGTGTTACCCTGTCACCCAGGCTGGAGTGCAGTGGCACCATCTCAGCTCACTGCAACCTCTGTTTCCTGGTTCAAGTGATTTTCCTGCCTCTGCCTCCTGAGTAGCTGGGATAACAGGTGTGCACCACCACGCCCAGCTAATATATATATTTTTTGAGACAGAGTTTTGCTCTTGTTGCCCAGGCTGGAGTGCAATGGCGCGATCTCGGCTCACTGCAACCTCTGCCACCTGGGTTTAAGTGATTCTCCTGTCTCAGCCTCCCGAGTAACTGGGATTACAGGCATGCACCACCACACCTGGCTAATTTTGTTCTTTTAGTAGTGATGGGGTTTCATCATGTTAGTCAGGCTGGTCTCAAACTCCTGACCTCAGGTGATCCACCCGCCTTGACCTCCCAAAGTGCTGGGATTATAGGCATAAGCCACCATGCCTGGCCATTTTTTTTTTTTTTTTTTTTTTTTTTTGTATTTTTGGTAGAGATGGAGTTTTGCCATGTTGGCCAGGCTGGTTTCAAACTCCTGACCTCAAGTGATCCTCCCACCTCGGCCTCCCAAAGTGCTGGGATTACAGGTGTGAGCCACCACACCTGGCCAAATGAGGAATTTAAGATCTAAAGAAGGTAAATGGTATGCCCATGGCTACACAGCTAAGGAACATAGTTGAGATAAGAATTAATAAACACATATTTGATAGTACCTAGTACCAGCCACTGTTTTAGACACTGCAGATCGGCAGTGAACAAAATAGATATAATCCCTACTGTCATAGAACTTACTTTCTAGTTGAGGAAAACAGAAAATAAGACAGGAATACCATGTACAGTTAAGTCTCTGATGATAGTAGACCAGGACACTTCACCAGAGAGCCATTGCAGTGCTGTTGTGTATTGGATGACTAAAATTGTGCTCAGATTGCCTAGCTAAACTTGATGGTTTTTACCTTTGCTTTTAGCTTTAGTATCCTAATAGAAAATGTTTAGGAGAATGTTTAATAGGAAATGCTTTGGTATTTATAATAATTTAAAACTCAGTAGCATGTAGAAGTCAGTAAATCCGTGAATGAGAATCTTTCATGATTCAGAGAAGAAGTAAATATCTTACTCCAGATCACTGTCCTTACTGTTTCTTCTCATTTGTGGTATCTGGTAGTGTAGCAGGATTGACGGACAGCCCAACCTGTAATATTTACCGTTCTACCCCAGCACATAGAAGAAGACCAGACTTTTAGAAGGGACTCAGCAAATATTTGGTGAATGAATAATTGAGCAGAAGCTGTCTCTGCACTTGTAGGGCAAGCATTTTGTACTGGTGATAGGAAAGCATGAATTGTAGAGTCACAGACCCAGGTTTGACTCCTGGTGTTCTCATTTACTGTGACTCTGAGCCTTGTTGCGTAGCCTCTTTCTGTATCTCAGCTTCCTCACTAGTAAAACGGAGTCATAGTTTCTGCTTCCAAGAGTGTTTGTGAATATTATATAACTACCTGTAGCGTTTGAATTAAATACTAAGATACTTTACTCTTTGTTAGAAATAGTAAATGTGGTACTCTTGAATTACTTTAGGTGGCACTCTGACATTTAAATTAGATATTTTTTATCCACATGAAATAAATTTTAAACTTGAGTTTTGTAGTCATTTTGTAAACACTGATCATAAGTGCTAATTCCCTTTTCTTCATTGGCTATGAGTGTGCTTGAGGAGCAGATTGGAGAGGCGTATATAAGAGAAAACTGGTTTTCTGCATTTGAAAAACATTGGTGATGATCTAAGAAACCATTATATTATGAAGTGATTTTTCTCCTTTAACTCTTTTCTACATAGCTTGTCTTTAGCTTCAATGAAAAGCTTTTTGGCTTACTGGTGAAGGATATTGAAGCCATGGATCCTAGCATCCTGAAGGGAGAGCCTGCAACAGGGAAAAGGCAGAAGGTAGGTTTTATTTCTGATCATCTTTACTAGATCATCCTACAATGTAATTTGTGCAGATTGATTATAATTTTCCTGTCTGTTGCTTAGTGATTTTTTTCATATTGTGTACCCTTTTAAGATAGTAGGGGGAAAAATTGCTTTCATAGCCAGCATTGTTATTAAAATATAACTTAAAATGTACTTATTTGCAGACCTAATAGTAATGTAAAATGTAGACATATATGTACATATAATTTGCTTGAATGCAGATATTTATTGTAAATAGTAAGAAACGCATTATTGGAAAGATATAGGCATGGAAATGAGGCATATAAGAATTGTAGAAGAAAGTTATGAGTAAAGTAAAAGTAGCTCAGATGATAGTCTAGAAGGTTTGCTTTGCCTGGAGAGATCTCATTTCCCCCTCACTTTTGGCCTTGCTTTGAGAAGTTCGGAAGTTTGCTATTAGACTCCTAATTATCGTCTTTCTATACAGATTGAAGTAGGATTGGTTGTTGGAAACAGTCAAGTTGCATTTGAAAAAGCAGAAAATTCATCACTTAATCTTATTGGTAAGATTTACAGTTTTTAGAAGATTTGAAATGAAGTGGGCCTGTTTCTATATGTAACTCAACTACAGTGATTTCCAAAAGGGGTAAAGGAAGGAGGAGCATCTGTCTTGAGAGAGTTTATCACAGAAGCATAGGATATTTCCTGTAGGTCAGGTTTGCTGATGAAAAAGTTTGAAACATTCATCTGGATCAGCTTTGTCCAATAGAAACAGAATGCGAGCCACATGGGTAATTTTTAATTTCCTAGAAATAGCACTAAAATAAGAAACAAATTAATTTTTTAACTTTTAATTTTGAGATAATTTTAGGCTTACAGAAAATTTGCAGTAATAGCTCAGAGAATTTCTGTATGCCCTTTACCAGCTTATACCCTGATGTTAATGTCTTACTTGACATTGTCAAAAATACAATGGTAAGAAATGAACATGGTTTCATTTCCGCTAACTAAATTACAGATTTTATTGAGATTTCACCAGTTTTTCCATTGTGTCCTTTTCTGTTCCAAGATCTAATTTAGGATCCCATATTGCATTTAGTTGTTCTGTGTTTTGAGTTTTCTTCAGTCACTGACAGTTCCTCAGACTTTGTCTTTTATGACTTTGAGAACTGGTCAGTTATTTTGTAGAACACCCCTCACTTGGTTTTGTGTTAAATGAGATAGCATCATCATTTCTTTTAGTGATTCAGTGATGAATGTGCAGGTCAAGTCTTCCCAGCAGATTCATGGTTCAGTCCTACTCTTGTAGTCTAGTGCAACTTTTGTCATATTAAAACAATGCAGCTTGTTCTCTGAGAATAGTAACTCACCAGAATAAAGTGCCATTAACTGGGCAGTAATTCTTATTTTTGGTTGATTTAACTATGTTGATATCTACCCCACTAGAGAGGAGAGGGTTTTCATTGGTTGCACACCATCATGTCTACGGTCACTTAAGAGTCTTCGAGTGTGTGGCCTTTATTTCCTGGTCTGCACATTACCATTCCCCCTTACTGTTTTTTGTTAATTATAAAATACTTTATTTATAAAATATGGTTAGGCACTCGAAAACAATTTACACGCTCTGAAGTTCGGTTCTGTTTTCATAGTTTTGTAATTTGCTTTTTTGTAGTTTTGTAATTTGCTTGTTTTGTTTCAAACATCTTAAATATACATCTATAACATGATTTTTAATGCCTGTATGTCATTTTATGGATGTAGAATGTATTTTCCTATTATTTATCCAGTACATTTATGAAGCGATTTCTTTGTATTTTATTTTTGTGTACCTTTTGTTAAGCTATCCCAAGGGAGCTGCATAACTTTGATACAAAATAGGTATTTCTAAATAATCTGTGGGGAAAAAATTGTGTAATTGGCATGGAGTAAATTTTGCCCACAAGAGGGCAGTAGAGTGTAAGAAAAAATATTTTGATAACTTTCCAAAGGAAATATTAAGACCTCAAATCTCTAACCATAGAATTATCATCTAGTACAAACTTTTAAAAGTGTTACTTTATTTTTAATTGGCAAATAATAATTGTATATATTTATAGGGTACAATTTAATGTTTAAATACATGTATACATTGTAGAATGATCAAATCAGGCTAATTAACATGTCGCCTCAAATATTTAGCATTTCTTAGGATAAACTTTAATGTGACATTTTCTTCCCTGGTTTTATAAAACTATATCATTACTTTACTTTTTGTTTATAATAGAGCATACTAAGGTACTTAATTTATTCTTTGTTTGAAATAGTAAATGTGGTTCTCTTAAGTTACTTTAGGTGGCACTCTGACATTTAAGTCAGATAATTTTGTCCTGTGAGAGAATTTTAAACATGAGTTTTGTAATCACTGAAGGCTTTAGGATGATTTCAGACTTTTGTGTGCAAGTGAAGAGAAAGCAAAAAGACATCAAACTTGTTTAGTGCATCTCCTTAGGCTAAGGGATTATATGCCCAATTACCTGTATAAGCATAATCTCGATAAATATAAGTATTTTAAAATACACTTGAGTTAGGAGACTTCAGCGACTGCGGGATTTCAGTTGCATTTCTGCCAGCTAATGTTGTCTTCATCAGATATGCACATGGTGTTTCTTCTGATCAAGTTAGTTAATTTGGTTAGATTGAAGGTTAATAAAACCAAGTTTTATGGACTGATAGAAATAGACTACAGCATAAGTTTAGCTAGTCATTTTGACAGCGTGTTACCATATGTGGGGATCAGACAAAGTAGATAGCATAGCAAAACCTACCCTTCTGACTGTAAAATCAGCTAAGATTACATTGTTCATTTTTGTATATGTAATGGTAGCTTTTCTTTACTCATTTAGGATGCTCAGGGAGTTCTGTCTTTTTAGACTTAGTGATAAAGTCCTTGTTTCACATTTGATAATATTCGTTTGACATAGGCAAAGCTAAAACCAAGGAAAATCGCCAATCAATTATCAATCCTGACTGGAACTTTGAAAAGATGGGAATAGGAGGTCTAGACAAGGAATTTTCCGATATTTTCCGACGAGCATTTGCTTCCCGAGTATTTCCTCCAGAGATTGTGGAGCAGATGGGTAAGTTTAAAAAGGAAAATGTTATAAAGTCTTGTATTATTAAAAAAATTAATGCAATGAAGAATCTCTTTTCAATAGTTTTGAAATTACTTTTCAGACCCATTAAAGTATTTTGTCTTTTCTTTAAAATGAACAGATAACTTTTCTGAAAAACTTATATAATACTAGAACTTTTAAAATTACATTTTAATTTTATGGGGAAATCATAGAAGTAAGACTTGTGGTGGCTCCATTTTGTTATTTATTTATTGAAGAATGCTTTTCTATGGGGCATATTTAGAAATTTCCCCTGACAGTAGTAATACTAGTAGTGACTCCATTTTGTTTATTTATTTCTGTAAGAATGTTTTTCTATAGGGCATGTTTAGAAAGTTCACCTGCCTCTAAAGATCACTATGGGTCAGATTTACCCTGCTGAATAATAATGATCTATTAGACTGTGTGCATTGTTCTAACATTAGCTGCCGTTCCTTTTTATTGTGCTGTCGCATTAGCCAGTTAGTACATCTTCACACCTAATAAATGGATGCCTGGCATGTTTTTAAATTAAAATAAGTTTGATCCAAAAAGACAAATGCTGGATATACATTGGAGTTTCTATATTGCACACAAAGAAGTGCACTGTTCGTTTATCACTTTCTTCTTGAAGGTTGATTTAATTTATCTGTGTGAAGTGACTTTATTTGCCCAGTGGAAATGCTGTCATGACTGTTTTCATATTCATATCATTCGTTGGATTGGAATGTGAGCAACAGAATATCTGAGAAAGGAATGTATAACATACCAGCTTCTGGCAGACTATTAATGTAAAAACAGCATCCAAAAAAAAAATGGAAGGAATATGAATATATTACTCCCCTCATCCCCATCATTCTTTATCTTTAAGTTGCTACTGGAAGATAAAAGTGCATTTATTATGGTGGGGATAAGAGCTGCTTTCTAGGCACTAAGTGCTTGGATTGTATTAGCCTTCTATTGTTGGTAGCCTTTCTGTCTGGTCAGTCACTCTGATAAATTAGAGGCACGGCACACACCTGTTCACTGGGTAAAGGTCGAGCTTGGAATTGGATTAAGAGAAAATGACAGAGACCCTCATCACCTGAGTTTTATACACCTTGAAATGGCAACAGCATACTTTTTATCTCAAAGATACAAAGGCCACGTCCATTAAAAGCAGAATTTTAATTGGGAAAATATTTTAAAATGTGGTAGTTCACTATCTTGTTAATTTGTATTTTTTCATCAAGACATGAAAATATTGTTAAGTGTATTTTGGGTAAAAGCAGGGATAAAAACATGATTCCAAATGTTCTAAGTCATTCTTGTAGAATGTTTTTACTAGTTTTCAGAACTGAGATCTAGTGCAGAAAGAGTCTAATGATTCTGTTTCTTTGAACATTTATACTGTGTAGCCAACAGGTAGAAAAATAACTGCATTGGTAGTGAGCCATCTCTTTTAATTATAAATGTTTTCTCACCATTTGGAAGCTATTGAAGATACAGTTATTCAGATACTAGTTTGCTGTTTGTGAATTATCTAGATCCTGCACTTGAAGCTACTCGCAACGTCAGTATGCGTTGGGTAGATAATGCGTAAAGGAGTTGGACTCATGTTGGTCAGTTTGTGACCTTGCCAGCTGTTGGAGAGTTTTAAATTAAATCAGAACAGATTTGGAATTTGTTAGTGAATTTCATCTGTTTCTGATATCCGTATTGAAATGAGTTGAATTACAGTAGTGTGATTTTGTTGTTTTGGTGTGCTTTTGACTAAGCACTATGGATTTGAATTTTGTGAGTGCCACTGTCCAGAACCTTTTTTATGGATTTATTTTCTAATATTTTACACTAATCAGACAAAAAATGAGTTCTATCCTTTTGGAAAAGTAATTTTTTTTTCTCTTTATGGCTTTTGCCATCAGGACGCATGTGTTACGAATTTCATTGAAAAGACAAAACTAGTATAAAGCTGCCCTGGTTTTGAGCTGAATTGAAAAACTTTTTTTTTTTATTCTGGATGAAGTTTCTGGGTATCTAAAAAAAAAAAAAAAAATAAAGGCCTCCCTCTTTTTTTTTTTAATCGTTAAATGGCTAAGAATAATTCTCTTGTAATGCATGACCGACAACGTATCATTCCCTGCCCATTATTTTCTATTTTCCTTTGAATTTTGGGGGAATTATATAGTAAAATCGTTTCTTACACTCCATTACAATGTGGTTATAAGGCTTCTCATTAGACTTGGTAAAGTACATAAATAAAAATGGTTACATTTTAACAGAATTATAAATAAAATTATACAAATTCTTTTATGCATATTCTGTGTTTTTTTAACATGTCAGATGGAAACAAATTGATTTTTTCCCCTTTTTGTTAACTAAATGGACAGATCTATTTGGTTTGGAGATTCAGCTGGACACTGAGTATGACTGGTTAAATCAGTTCTAATTTTTAAAAAAGATTAGAAAAGAATAATTTATGTAGGTTATGGGGCTTTTTTGTTTCAAGCAGAAAACTTTACTTTTGGCTTGAGACCAAATTATTGTCTTTACCATGGAGTCTTAAGTTATGTCTACTTTGTAAACAGGAATCTTAACTAGTGGATTTTTTGCCTATATATCAATTTTCAAATTTACAAAGTGATAAATTTAGAATATTCTCTTCTGTCATTGTGTTCATCAGACTGATAATTATGCTTCTAGATAACAGAGTTCTTTCTTTTTGTTTATAAAACTTCATGTTGCCTTTTCAAAATTGAAAATATAGTTTAGCTACGAGCAGAATGTTGCTGATGAGATATAGGAGGACTAAAGGACTTAACCAGAGGCACACAATTATGCAGTAAAATTAGGGAACTGATGAGGTAATATACATGAAAATAACTGTCATGGAGTTTCCAATCTGTTAGTTTCTCTCTTGAAAGTCTTTCAAATAGATGGTGTATACCTTTCTGCTTTTGTACTTTTGTTATATTTTTGTAGAATTAAAATCAAGGAAACCCTTAAAGTAGAAAGGAAGTCACATAAAGCTCTCTAGACTGAGGGATAAAGGAAAAGGGATTATTTAGGGGAATATCAATTTAGACTTTTGTTTTTGTTATTGTTTTAATCAGAGTAACTGTTGAGTTTCCCCCTTGTCTGAAGTAGTTGAGCTCACCCAAACCCAAGTGGGGCAGCCCTTCCTTGGAAGTATATGAGAGCAACCAGCAAAGAAAACTAAACCTATACCTTGCACTTAGTAAATACCAAATAGGTATTTAGTTAGAATGCCCTCCAACCACCCACAAAACAGATTTTTAATTAAGAATTACCTTAAATCCATAACTTTATGGGCTAATAGAAGCCACTTTTGAGTCCCAGGGTAGAAATGTGAACATCAAAGCTAGTATCTGGAAGTATAGGTGAATAAATTCAACAGCTGATTGCTGTCTTTCAGCATATTCAGGTGTTAACTGAATAGATACTAAATACTTGTGTTGGGACATTTACCACACTTATTCCCCTGTATGCAGTTTTGTGGACAGTGTTCAGGATAAATAAATGATCGATTACCTCAGTTCTCACTGTAGCTTTTTTGTTAGCAAAGATAGAGTTTCTGCAAAGAAACTTCATTTTTCAGCATCCCTGGCAATTCTCTCTAAATTATAAATGTCAAAGCAAAAAAAACACATCGTTTTCAATGAACAGTGGAATAATTGTTAAAGAATTAGTCAGCGTCTCTTAATGTAATCATGGTAATAGGTTCACATCTACCCAAGGAAAGACCTAGAAGGAAAAGGATGTAAAAAGGGAAGATCTCAGTCTCACACTGTCTTTCAGTGGATCTGTGGGGTGTAGATGTTCAGGCCACCTAGTGGGGAGGAAAGCCACTTGTTATGGTCTTGTGCCCCCATTCTTTGAAACTGACACTGTGTTCTTTTCGGTCTCCTTTCCCCAGTGTCTCCCTCTGTAAGCCCATTTTCAATAGTATTTTTAAGGTTTCTTTTGAAATTCAAGAGGAAAGCAGCTCTTTTCTGATATCATAAGTGAAATTGCAGTTACTCTATGAAATAGAACTGCTGAGAAGATAAGGAACCTTTCGATCACACAGACATCTTTCACATGCTAAAAACAGTGCAAATAAAACATAGTGGAAGAAAGGGCACTAAGGTTTTGTGCATGCCATATTTGGGAGAGAGGGAGTTCTTGCTAAGATTAACATAAACACTGACACTCTTAAAATGCATTTTCACACCCCCACTCATGAGGAGAGATTGCATTTTAAATGGGGGTTAAGACATCTTGCCGAACTCCAGGGCTCTGTAAAAGGAACCCTAAGGCTAAAGAGCTTATCTGAAATTTGAAAAAAAGAAAAAAAAAATGAAGCTTTCTGACATTCATCTTTTTTTCTTGTATTAGTCATAACTTGCTTTTCAGCTATATTTTAGGTTTTGAATGCCAACCTGACATCTGTTCAAGTCTGCCTGTAATTTATTAGCAGAGGAAAAGACAGCAGTTGCTCACTAGTTAGAGATGCAAAATTTCTCCCTTCCTGTTCTCCACTAAGTATTTATAGATGATACCTGGATATGAGGAATGTAATAATTTACTGAAAACTTCAGGTCAGGAAATTTATAAAGATTTTTTTTTAATTGGAAGAATAAAATGACTTAAGACCATGTAATTTCCAAAATCTCTAGAGCAGGATTTAGAGACAAAGCATAGACCCTAAAAAATACTTTAGCTAACTTTATATAAATTGTAGTTTTTTTAACCTTGAATTAATTTTTCCATTGGTTTTCAATATTTTAGTTAAATGTACATTTGAACAGTGGTTGTGCTTATATCTGAAAGTCAAACTATATGTAAATTCACCTGGCATTTGCATTTATAGGCAGACTTTCAGAAACAAATCTTTTGGAGAGGCAGTGCTATCTACAGAGTTGCCAAATGGATTAGATTTCCTGGCAACTACAGTTGAGTTACTTACAGATCAACAGTTGGGTCACTGCAGAGTTGAGGTCTGAGTGTTAACCTGAGTGCCCACCGGTAAGAAACTGGTTAAAGCCAATCTTAAAATGATATAGCTCCAAATGTAGAGACATGTTTGTGTTAATAAAAAATATATAAAAGCAAATGCATTCTAAAAATCTCTAAGGACACACATTACATTGAAAAAAATGTTTACGGCTGAATGTGGTAGCTCACACCTGTAATCCTAGCACTTTGAGAGGCTGAGATGGGAGGATCACTTGAGCTCAGGAGGTCAAGACCAGTCTGGGCAGCATAGTGAGACCTCGTCTCATTTATTTATTTATTTATTTTGTTTGTTTGTTTGTTTTTTGTTTTGTTTTTTTTTTTGAGGCGGAGTCTCGCTCTGTCGCCCGGACTGGAGTGCAGTGGCCGGATCTCAGCTCACTGCAAGCTCCGCCTCCCGGGTTTACGCCATTCTCCTGCCTCAGCCTCCCGAGTAGCTGGGACTACAGGCGCCCGCCACCTCGCCCGGCTAGTTTTTGTATTTTTAGTAGAGACGGGGTTTCACCGTGTTAGCCAGGATGGTCTCAATCTCCTGACCTCGTGATCCGCCCGTCTCGGCCTCCCAAAGTGCTGGGATTACAGGCTTAAGCCACCGCGCCCGGCCTCTTTTTTTTTTAATTTAAAATTTAATTAAAAAATTTTAAAAGTGTTACCTTCCGCGGAGGGGAGGCTAAGATGAGGAATACAGGGAAAGTTTTGTTCTTTTACTCGATTTTACCTTTATGTCTGAATGTTTTATTGTGATATTATATTTCTAATGTGTGATTTTAAAAGCCAACAAATAAAAGATAATATCACAGTATGTTTCTTGGGGTGGCTCTACTGTCAGCACGGAAAGTCAGCAGGAAGCAGGTACATCCTTCCCCCTTCATGAAGTTTTCTGTGGAGGAGGAGAGTGCAGGGTAAAAGGCCCGGATTCCAAGGGCTTTGCTGGCAGCCCCTTAGAGGGTAGGCAGAACACCTATCCTATTTGGTCAAGAAGAGAAAAATAGTTTCTCCATATATAACAAACTGCTTTCCCCCAGAATATTCTGCATTATAATAATGGTGTAAGTAGTCTGCCCTTCAAACATGAGAACATTTGCATCCAGGCCTTTAGGCAGCCAAGGCAGCATTAAAGAAGAAAGAGTGGGAGCAGAGTGAGCTGAGGGAGAGCAGAGCTTCTGACATTTGAGGAACTGGGCGTGAATTTGTTTTCAGCCTTCAAAAACCATTCTCTTGAGGAATCTAATTCACGTGACCCTGGAAGTGAAACGGTTGGTGTTTTCTCCTGCTTTACTCCCGTATGTAGGTTGGTGATTATAATGAGGGTGGTGGCTAATACTAGCCAGACTCTGTTCTATGTGCTTTATTTATTATTGTGTTTATTAGTCCTCACAACAACCTTCAGAAGTAGACACTGTATTGTCTCCGTATTATGGAGCAGGAATCTGTGTCTCAAAAAGGTGAAGTAACGGGTCCAAGACACACAGCTAGTAAGTAGTAGAGTCAGATTTGAACCCAGGCAGTCGAGTCCCAGACTTCATATCCTTAACCATTACATATTATTCTCCCACGAAAGCCCATCGTGTAAAACCATTTAAATAGGCTTTCTAGCTTCACTTTTTGGGGGACCTTTGAAGCAATCATTGAGGCAGCCTTTGTTCTAGCCAAGGGCCAGCCATGGCACCATTGAGATTTTGGGCTGGATAATTATTTGGTCTGGGGACTGGGTGTCCTTTGCATTGTAAATAACTAACTTTTCTAGTAATCCAATGTGTCCAAATTGTCATGAGCACAAGAGACATGAAGATTTGGTGGTGGGCTGTAATGCTTAATACCTCAATGCCACTTTTTTCATGTGTTTTTTGCCACGTGTTATAGCAGAATACAGGAAGGAAGGAACTGGTATGCGTGTGTCAGAGAAATTGTCTTAAACTGTCAATCTGGAGATGGAACATAAATGTTAAAATTAAATAATCATTTAAAAATTAAGCAACATAACAAGTGATATCAAAGGCCAGTATTTGATTAAGTGCCAGATGAGCAGTACAATTGATAAGCCCTATAGGAATTGAAAGGGAATCACATCAAGAAGACTTCATGGAAGAGGCAGAGCTTGAGTAAGACCTTAAATGCTGAGTGGTTTTGGATAGGAGGAGAGAAGAGGATGGTTGTCCATATCCTGGGAAGAGTGACAGACTAAACACAGTGTAGACTTCATGACTTAGACCAGTCTAGCAGAGCTGTTGTTTGGAAGAAACAGGAAATAAGATTAAAAAGTTCATTTTGGGTTGGGTTGTGGAAATCTGTGAGGAGATGAGGACTCTTTTAAGTACTGTCCCTGTTTAACCTTCCAGACAGACTCAGGTGCTTCTCCTGTGTTTCCCTGTACCTTGTATATACTTAGATCCAGCTGTGTTCTTAATGTAATTATTCATTTGCATTAGACTCCTAAGGCAGAGTTTCTCAACCTTGGCACTATTGACATTTTAGGCTGGATAATTCTTTGTTGTAGGGCGCCTGACCTGTGCATCATAGGATGTTAAGCGGCATTCTCTGGCCTCTACTTGATGTCAGCACTTCCTTTCCTCACCACTCCGAGCCCCAATGATGATTTTTAAAAATGTGATGAAACTGTCCTGTGTTGAGAACCATTGCTCAAAGGCCTTTGAAGGCACAACTGTAATGTCTTCTTATCCATGTATTATCAACATCAGGGGTGTTGGGATGTCGGTTGCAGGTCATTGTTAGACCATAAACCACTGTTACCAGTCCACAGTAAGATAAATATTGGAAATTAAGAGTAAGCAATTGAAATGTTTATAGCAATTTGACATTACCACAATTTTTTAAAAATTATATTTTACAAAAATGTTGGTCTGCAATGGATTGGAAATTTAAAAGGAAAAAAAAAATACAACTGGACCTTAGCATAAATAGTTTGAGAAGCACTGGGCTATGTAAATATTTGCAAAATGAATGAAATTTTTGAACAGATGCCTTAGAGAAGAGGTGAGGCGAATAGTCTTAGAGACCAGTGGACTATTGCTGTCCAATGCGTGGTACTTAGAATCTGGATTGGGGTGAAGGCAGCAGGAATGGAATAGGAAGCAAATACATGAAAAAATTGCAGACATGAAACTGGCAGAATTTGGCGATAGTGATTGCGGGTGACAGAATTGGAGGTGAGACTCAGGTCTTGTGAGAAAATGTTGGAAATAAGGAAATCAGGAGAACGTAGTTTTGGGAAAGTAGAGAATATCATTGCACATATTTTCAGTATCGTGAAAGAAAACTGGAAGCTGAACTGAAGAGAGGAAGAATTACTGGCATTTCAATTTATTGAAACCTAGCTTCAATCAGTCTGCACATGTTTAGGAAACACACTGTTGACCACTCTTGCTTGAAATACCCTCTTTACTTGGCTGTTCTCACTCCAAGCGTTTCTGGTTTTCCTTTTATCTCTCTGGCTGTCCCTTTTCAACCTCTTTTGTGTCCCTTAAAATGTTGGGATTCCTCAGAAGTCTGTCTTTGACCTATTATTTTTCTCTAATTATTCTCCCCCAAATTGATCACATCTGTTTCATAGCTTCAATTAGTATCTTTATGCTACTAACTCTCAAATATGCATATGTCACTTCTGTCTCGGTTGAGAACTCTGGATTTGTACCAGCATAACGTGTTGAGTATTTCATGATCACATAGTAAGCTTGAAATTAAACGCATTCAGTTGCCCCTCAGTCCTCTCTAAACATGCATCTATATCTGTGTTTTCTATCTCTGACAATACTCTAGCCAAAAATCTGGACACCTTCTTTAACTCCTCTCTTTCCCTCACCCCCCACTTCCAGTAAGCCACAGAATAGACCATCAGTTCTGCAATCTCCTCAATCTATCTCAAATCCCTCCAGTTCTCTCTACCTCCCCCTGCCACTCTTCCTTCAGGACACCATTATCTCTTGCCTGAATTGCTCCATAAGCCCTCAGCCTTGCCCTTCTCTAATCCATTCTCCACACTGTAACTGGAGTGATTTTTATAAAAAGGCAAGTCTGATCCTGTCACTGCACTGGTTCAAACTCTTTAGCAGCCCGCCTTAACTCCTTACATGGTTTACAAGCCCTGTGTGATCTGCCCCCTGCCAAACTTTCCTGCCTCGTCTCTCAGCCTGTGCCCCTCCCCCGTACTCTGGGTTCCAGCCAGCCTGTGCTATTTTCAGTTCTTCTAATTTGCCATGCTACTTTCTTTTACCTCTATATCCTAGGGATCCTAGGGTTGTTTTTTTGTGTTTTTTTCCCCAACCATCTTTTCTTTTTTTTTTTTTTGAGACGGAGTCTCGTTCTGTTGCCCGGGCTGGAGTGCAGTGGCCAGATCTCAGCTCACTGCAAGCTCCGCCTCCCGGGTTTACACCATTCTCCTGCCTCAGCCTCCCGAGTAGCTGGGACTACAGGTGCCCGCCACCTCGCCCGGCTAGATTTTGTATTTTTTAGTAGAGACGGGGTTTCACTGTGTTAACCAGGATGGTCTCGATCTCCTGACCTCGTGATCCGCCCGTCTCGGCCTCCCAAAGTGCTGGGATTACAGGCTTGAGCCACCGCGCCCGGCCCCCAACCATCTTTTCATCCAATTCTTGTTCACTCTTCAGGCCAAAGCTTTGATCTCACTGTTTCTAGAATGAGTAGGCTTTAGTCTTCCTCCTGTGTGTTCCAATAGCTCCATGTTATTTTATGCATTATTACATAATGCGTATTATTATATTTGTATGTATGTTTATTTGTATGTAATAAGCATATTATAATTGCTTATTACATGTCTGTATTCCAAGTTCTCCGTCCATGTCCCTGCCCTCACAAACCTAATGTATATACTTTCAGTAAGGAATAGGCCTTGTTTATTTTGGTCACTGGTGTATTTTCTCCTCCCAGCATGGTGTCTGGCTTGTAAGTTTTCAGGAAATGAATAAATGCCAGGAACTTGATTAATCTTGATTAATTAAATAGCACACTTAGTTTGACCAAAGCCCTGCCCTCATGACGCTTACAGTCTATTTGGGAATAACACTGTATTTGCACATCCCAAAGCAGTACTGTGTAAAACATAAAGCACATTGTGAACCAGATTAGCAAAGTAGGCCACATGGAGAAGCAACAGATGCATTTAAAGAGCAAGACTGAACCATGTCTTTTAAAAGTCAAAGCAGATATGATGTTTATAATTCATTACTAAATCCATGTAGATCCTCTTAGATTCTGAATTTAGGAAAGACCTCTTGGATTGGTCCCAAATGGAACTAAGCTCCAGAAATAAGAAGGGGAAGAGTATTTTTTTGGGTACTTGTGAGCTACCATTTGCTTCATTGGGAACTGCCATTCTTATGTAAGGGCACTGTAACAGGAGTATTCACATTTAAGGGCATCAGGTCAATATTGTGTCTGTGTGAGTTTGTGTGCACATGAATGCACGCATGTATTTTCTATTTTTAAGTAGAAACACATTATAAAAATAATGCATCCTCATAAAACAGCACAGATAGAGTAAAAAGTGAAATCTCCATTCATTCTACCCACTCCAGTTTTACTCCCTCTCTTAGAGGTAGTCACTGTGAAGAGATTGGTATGAATTTTTCAAACCCTTTTGTAAGTATTTATATAATAATGTATAATCAATTCATTCATTCATTTATTGCGACAGGATCTTGCTCCGTTGCCCAGGCTGGAGTGCAGTGATGCAATCATACCCCATTGCAGCCTCGCACTCCTGGGCTCAAGCAGTCCTCCTACCTCAGCCTGCCAAGTAGTGGGGACTACACCCAGCTAATTTGTGTATGTGTGTATGTGTGCGCGTGCACGCATGTGCGTGTGTAGAATTGGGGTCTCACTATGTTGTCCAGGCTGGTCTCGAACTCCTGGCCTCAAGCAGTCCTCCCTCCTCAGCCTCCCAAAATGCTAGGATAACAGGCATCAGCCACTGTGCCTGACTTTTTTTTTTTTTTTTTCCCAACCTAATAGTGTGTCTTGGGTTTTTTTTCTGTGATAAAACACACAGATAACATTTTGTTTTTTAAAAAGTTAAATAGTATTAGCAAATCTGCATCCACACAAGTCCTGTCATGGTAAGTTAGCATCTCTTTCTCAGCAGGAAGAAGGCTCCTAGGCACACACCAGAACAAAGTTGGCATTGCGTGTCCTTTCTACTCACTTGTATGGCCCTAGGCTTCTCAATGCAGCAGGGCCCTGGGCACTAAGCTTCCTGAGCCTTGGTATCCTTGCCTGAAAAATTATTTATTGGTAGGTAACATTAATGTGTGTATAAGTTTTCTAACACAGTACCTGGCTGACTGTCAAACACTCCATGGATGATAGTTATTTGGTATGATTATATTGCCAAGAGGCACTTTTGGAGCTCTGTAAAAGGTAAAAATTTATAGCCCAATCCCTTTAATCTAATGTGAAGATGTGTTTTCTTCTTATCTTAAATTTTGTTGCTGTTGAAAATAGTTGATACCTGAGATTTGCCTCCTATGCTGTTTTATAATTACCCATTTTGAACAGTGTTTGTTGATAAGGTAGTCAAGGGGACACTTAGAAGTATTTTTTCTTTATTTGTGAAGTCATACTTTGGCTGATTTATATTTACTTTTTATCACATTCCATCGGAGAGGAGCTGATAAATTTTCTATCACCTCTATAAATCTTGTCAGTTCCTTATATGTGATACACTAACTTGGAAAAACAACAGCTATCTTGGTAGACACAATAGAGAATGGGATGTCAGAAGAAGGGAAGAATTAGAATCTTAACAATAATGCTAGTAAAAAGCTACCCAGGACTGAAACGTTATTATTTGAGAGTACTTCTGCCATGATTCAAATAAGACTTGCCTTGGAATTCCATATGATTTGTTTCTTGGAGCAGTCTACCTTTAATATGTTTAGTATGTTCATACTTTTTAAAAAAAAGAACCTGCAAGAAACTTGGGCTTCACTTTTTTGCTTTTTAAAGAATTAACATAGTGTTATTTCAGGTTTGTAAAGGAAGTTACAGAAGACAGCAGTAAATCCCTTCCATGTACCATTTTACTCATAGTGCAAAATTAGACATTGAAAATTATTATGGGTACTGTATTAGATATTCAAAGATGTATTTGTGGCTTTGACTTCTTCACCAACACCTCTGGCTTTAATACAGTATCTTTTACTGTATTACCAGAGCAAGTACCAGTTTGAATCCTTTTCTTACAAATCCTATTTTTACTTGAGTGACTGCAAACTTATAAAGATGCACATGTCTGTAGCTTGAACGTCTGTGCTATTTGCTCAGGTATTTGCTTGAATTTATCCTCGATGGTATAAGTTTTTTAAAGTGCTTTGATTTTAAAATATATCTAGAAACCCATCATGAGGGAGAAATCTTAGCAAGACTTAAGCACCTTTTCGTAATGACTAGTTACTGTAGGATAAACCTATAAATAGTATGCTGCTAATCCACACATTAGATATATCCAGTCAAATTTCAAATATACACAGGAGAATTATTCACATTGAAGGTTATTAGTGCATTCCAGGGACATTTCCATGTTGGTTCACAATTACCCCTTTGCCTTACACTTTCCTGTGTTACTAGACTTCTCTTTCTGTAAAACTTCTCTTTGTTGTTACTTTTTGCTTTTGTATCTGTTACCTGATTACTTTGGCTTCCTCTGTGACTATTGAGGGAGCCAATTGTGGCTGTGATCAGCTTAGAGAAAGGGAGATGGGGAAGACTCACTTAAATGAGTTACAAATTCTCTGTGGTCTGATCTTTATCTGGCTATTGCAGTATGACCATAGGTGATACTAAATGAAATAGAACTCAGCTCTTCAAAATTTGGATTTGTCTTATAAGTAGTAATGGCTCCAGGTGGGAGACTGTGTCAGCCCAAGGATAGGCAGATGATAGTTTATTGCCACAGTCAAAAGATCGAACCCTTTTTTTTTCATGTTATCTAGAAATGAATCTTTTTTTAAAAAAAGGAATGAGTTGAACTTATAATATTTTAGCAACGCATAAAAGAATTTGAAGAGAAAGATCATTTGGAAGGAGAGACAAAACAGACCGAAAGACATTGTTTAAATTTATGACTTTTATTATCTTACTTGAATGCTATTTTTGCCCCTCTTGCTATTATTAAACCCTTTGCTTTCTGTTTTCAGTTGCTCCTGTCAAGGTATGAATTTTTCTTAGGATGATTGTCATCTATTTCATATTATCTAGTATTCCTCTCTATTACGAGAAAATCAAAAGTAGACAGTGTATCTGTAGATACAGATTTAAATGCACTAAGGTAACTATATATTTGTATCAGAGACCTAAGGAATAATCTAGTGTAACATTTACCAAATTTACTTAAATTTAACATACTTACATAAGGACAGACCTGTTTATGTTTCCAAGGAACACCAGTTTGAGACATGCTGATCTTACCTGTGTCATTCTTATTTTGTAGATGAGGACACTGGGACCTCAGAAGAATAAGGCAACTTACTTAGGCTAAAGTCACTACTTGTCTCCTGGGACTGGAATCCAGGTTGCCTAGTCTAGTGCCCTTTAGGCTTCATGATTCAGCCACTTAAAACAGTTTGATTTCTTGTTGGGCTTTTTAATTCTGGATTTCATAACTTGGATATGAAACTATACTTCCCAGTCTCCAAAATAAGCTTCACTGTTTTCTGGAGCGTGAATTAGATTCAGAAAGCCCCTTACTGCCTTTAAATTATTGCAGCTTCCCCAGTGGGCCCCAGAGATCCAAGAAAATATCTTTGTTTTCACCTGGTCATCTCCACAGGTTTTAGAGGGACTCTTAGATCTATGTTTATGAAAAAAACTTTTATTAGTTCTTATAGTCATAGTAATGCATGTTTATTATAGAAAATTTCAAAAATGTAGATGAATAAAAAGAATAAAACAATCGGTGAAAAAAAAAAAAAACCCTGAAAAGTACCATTAATATTTTGGAGTATATCATCCAGCTAGTTTTTGCTGTATATACATAGAGCCAAAAAAAAAAAAAAAAGAGCATTTTGTTGTTTTATAACTGGTTTTCTCCCCACTCAGTGAGTTAACAGTTTTTCTTAAATATTCTTCTATAACATTATTTTGTAGAATGATAATGCTGTGGTTTATTTCATCAATCCCCTCTAGTTAGACATGTAAATTGTATTCAGTTTTACTGTTATGCACTGTGTATAACAAGCACCTTAGAAACTAAATATTTCTACACATTCATATTTCTTTAAGATACATTCCTAGAAGTAGAATTGCTGAATCAAAAGCATTCACAAGTGTAAACGTTTTGACATGCACTGCCAAATTTAGACTTCCTTTTTGAAAAGTCAAATGTTAGGGAGATCAAAGCGCTCACTAAGCAGGTACTCTGGAAGAGAAATAGAAATATAAAAAATACAATGGCTTCATGAGAAACTAATAGACAAGGTTTCAAGAGACTTGGAGTCTAGTTTTGGATTTGTCATTGAATGACTGTGACTTTTGGGTCTTAGTTTCCTCATTATAAAAATGGAAAGATGGACTAGAAATAGAAGCTTTTTCAGAATAGTCACCTTATGAGTGTCGTTTCCGTGAAATATAAAGGTCTGTACATAGGTTCTGCAGGGAAGGTGCCTTGTATCTGCTTCCAGTTTCAGCTTGATTGCCTTTGGAAGATCTGTCACACTTACATCCTCCTAATAGAAGTCATTGTTTTACTTTTTGGCTTCTCATAGCCCTTTTTAAATGTCCGTTCTGTATAGTTGTATCTTTGATTTTTAATATTGAGCTGTTTGTTACAGAGGTTATCTTACTCATCTCCTGAAAGAACTTGGCTTAGCATAGTTCTTGGGTATATAATAGAGACTCAGTACATATCTGTGGAAGTTGAGAGTGATACTTGTTCCCCAGTATGTAACAGCAGAGCCTAGCCTTCTATTGAGCATTGTTTGTTCTCACTTTGAAGAGCTCACCACATTTCTTCAGTTTGATTTTGTTTTGGCAAGGTGGGGTCTTTCCTATTCAGTAACACAGTGGTTCTCAGTCTTTGGTGTGTATCAGAATTTTTTTTTTTTTTTAGGTTTTGCTCTGTTACCCAGGCTGGAGTACAGTGGTGCGATCTCGGCTGACTGCACCCTATGCCTCCCGGATTCAAGCAATTCTTGTGCCTCAGCCTCCTGAGTAGTTGGGATTACAGGCACACACCACCATGCCTGGCTAATTTTTATATTTTTAGTAGAGACAGGGTTTCACCATGTTAGCCAAGCTGGTCTTGAACTCCTGACCTCAAGCGATCCACCCACCTCGGCCTCCCAAAGTGCTGGTATTACAGGCATGAGCCACTGCCCCCGGCCCAGAATTTTTAATGTTAAAAAAAAATACAGATTTCCAGGCTGTCTCTCAAGTACACTGAATGTGAGTGTCAGGCCCAAAGCTGAGACACAGCACTGTCAATAGCTGAGCTCTCTTGGGGTTTTAGTTTTGTCAGGCCAATTGATACTCAAATTCCAAGTCTGCCACTTACCAGATGTGTCTTCTCCTTACCAGGGGAAGGTCACTTTACCACTGTAAGCCTCAGTACCTCTTCCCTAAAAAGAGGGTAAAAATAATACCCTCTTTCATAGTTTTATCATCGATTACATAAGATAACATATTAAAACATGTAGTACAGCCCTTCCCATATCTGCAATTCTGGCCTTAATCTGTAACTTCTTGGATCTTATATGCATTTTTTGTTTATTTGTTTCTTTTAATATAACATTTATATTTTCAACCTTTAGAGGTTAATATGTTCATTATAGAAAACTGAAAAACACAATAGGCAAGTAACTAAAAAGTCATCCATAGCAGAAACAGTTTATATTCTGATGTATCTTTCCAGTCCTTGTGTGTGTATACATATATACATAACTGAGTATACCTTTTTACATGATTACACTTATATAGTATGTGCCATGCTTTCTTGCATATCATGAGTACTTAAGTATCAAAATATTCAGGGCTTTGGGACTCAGACATTGGTAAATACTCACAATACATTTTCTTACCTTTTGTGGGGACAAAAATATCTTAAAAGACAAAATGGCAACAGATCTCTGGAAATGCATATTGGCAGGTTTATAGTTAAATACTGTGTTCACTTAATGCCCAATATAAAATGAGACATAAAGCAGTCAAGTAAGTATAAGGCTTCTTAGACAGTTCAGTATGAGATCTGCACTGTATTAGCAGAAGTGATGTTTCTACTTAATTATTTAACAATTCATGTCATATTCACAAAGTATACCAAGAAAAAAGCATACATATGTCAGTGAATATAATCAGATCGTAAATATGGACATATCTCTCTCTATATATCTCTTCCCTTACCTTTCTGCCCCTTCCTTAGCAATCTAGTACGTACTGATATATACTGCTCATAGGTGGTTTAACATTGCCATTTCCAAGATGCTTCTTTTCTGATGAAATTAATTTACTAATTAGTTAATTTGCTAGCTCTACTTTTATGCATTGTCACCTCATAACATCTAGAAAGTAAGGACTGATAAAACACAGGCACTTTACCAAAAAATCACTTCTAGAACTGTGGCTACAATATGAAACTATCCTCTAGATATGAACATACTTGCAAAGAACCTTCCTTTTGCCTTTCTTCTTCCTTCTCCAGCTCAATGAATAAGTACAGAAATGTGTATAGCTCTACGAGATGGGTTAACAAGTCACTCCCAGACAACGAGTCTTCCTGAAAACTCTAACAAAAGGACATTTATCAAAGAATCATTTTACTGCTTCAACTTTCAGCATACTTTGGGCACCTCTCAGCATTGGGGCCTTGTTTGTCCTTTACATACACAACAATAATAAGTACATGCACTTGCAGAACAACAAGTAGATAATCTGCATTTATCTCAAAACACACTGGCACAGAACTCTTCCTGTCACTTCCTGTCTCTCCCACCTCCTTTACCACCCAGTGAGCAAACAATATGTAGCTCAAAGAGATAAAGTTTAACAGTTCCATTCTAAAGACAGTCATTCCTGTTAATTGACATAAACTTATTTAAAATATGTTATTTTGTGAAGACTACATGTTTCAAATGTCTATTGTGTAGTGATAGCATTGATTAAATTGTGTGCATATAACAAAGGCTATAATCTGAAAGTATCTTCTAAATATGAACATTATAGCCAAGTACACTTCCCCTTCTCACTTCCTTCTTATCATTATCAGCCCAATGGACAACATCAGCATTCCAAAAGTTGTGTTCAGAAGATAGTCTTACCTGTGAAGTTTTCGGGCATACAAGAAAAGTATGTAAGATGATTTAGTTCATCATCTCTTTTGTCAAACATTAGCAACCTCTTTATCATCTAGACAACAAGATGTAAAATTAGAACTTGCTTGTCCATTGTACAGATAACCCTCAATGGGTTATGTCTCAGCAAACCCATCATAAGTTGAAAATATCCTAAGTTGAGAGTGCATTTTTGACTTACATATTTTCTGTTGACTATGGGTTTATCTTGTTGTAACTGATTATAAATCGAAGAGCATTACCAAATGCATATTGCTTTTATACCATCAGAAAGTAAAATAAATTGTTAAGTCAAACCAGTCTAAGTCGGGGACCATGTGTATACACTGTGTGCACAGTAAAGTAAAATAAAATGCACAAACATGCAGGTGATCTTGCCTAACTACAAACACATGGCATAGAGCCCTTTATTCCTTCCTACACTTCCTTTGCCTTCCTCTTCCCTCAGTCCACAAGCCCAGATCTGTAAAAGAGGAGGTCTAATAATCCCATTTCCGAAAGACAGTATTTCGTTAAATTTATTAATTTCTTTTATCCAAGCATTTAGTGATCATTTTTAGATGACCTTTACCATATATCTTCAGATGCTTTCACCATCCCCATAAGAATTTTACTGAAATGAATTCTTGAAATGTTTAAAACTTTGTTACATTCTTTCTTGTTCCACAAGTAGTTATCCCTTCCCAGTTACCTTTTTTTAGGTCTGTGGAGTCATGATTCATCTATCCCCTTTTCTTTGTTTTCATGCATTTGTCAAATTTATTATTGAATACTCCTAAATTTTTTTCTGCATTTTTTAAATCATTTGCTTTTTTCTTTTTCATTGCTTTAGTCAGTTACCCTTGCACTACAGCAGTAACCTGTTTATTATTTTCCTTGCCTTTACTCTTCTTCCTTTCTATCCTGGAATATTTATTTCAAAGCTTACTCTACAAAACTACCAGATTCTATCAGAGATCATCAAAGGAATCACAGCAGCTCAGTATTGCAAAGGATCTTAGCCATCTAGTTCACATACCTGTTTTTTATTTGAATCTCTTCTACATTTCTTTCTATTTATTATTATTACTGAGATGGAGTCTCACTCTATTGCCCAGGCTGGAGTGCAGTGGTGCGATCTTGGCTCACCGCAACCTCTGCCCCCCTGGTTCAAGAGATTCTCCTGCCTCAGCCTCCCAAGTAGCTGGGATTACAGGTGTGCGCCACCACGCCCAGCTAATTTTGTATTTTTAATAGAGACGAGGTTTCACCATGTTGCCCAGGCTGATCTCGAACTCCTGACATCAGGTGATCCACCTGCCTCATCCTCCCAAAGTGCTGGGATTACTCATGTCTGGCCCTCTTCTGTATTTCTGCTGAGTAAGCTCTGCCAGTTTCCTTAGGCTAAGCTTAAGTTTGTCCAGTGACAGGAATCTCACTCTCTCCTAAGGCTACATTCCTCTTTTGGACAACTATAGGTTTAAGTTTAGTCTTCCTTATGTTAAGGTAAGATGCATTTGCTTTCATCTTCTCCTACAAGCTCTGGTTCTTCCCCTGAAACTACACAGAATGAGCATGATCCTACTTCTTTATGAAAACTCTTTAGGTATGAAGAAAGCTATTGTCCAGACCTCCCTGCAGATTCCTCTTTTCTCTAAGCTAATTCTCCTGAGCTTGGTTGGTTTTTTCCAGCCAGTCTTTTTAGCCCTTTACCATCCTATTCACATTTCTGTGAACTTTAACATTTGTGTATATTAACGTTAAGCTGTGAAACCTAGAATTTAGTGGAGCACTGCAAATGTGGTCTCTGTTGTAAAATAGATCAGAACTATTTATTCTTTATTTAAAACATTAGTCTTTTAATGTAGGCCGAAATTGTGCTAACGTTTTTGACATCCACATTCTATCTTAATGCTTATTTAATTTATTAATGAATGAAATTTCAAGTCATCTCTCACAAAACTATATCTCCCCCAGCTGTACTCAAGTATGGAGAACATCTATTCTTGATAACTTTTATCTTATTAGAATAGCTCTTTTCTCTTCTATAGCTACAACTTGTCAGTGTGTCATTATCAGCTTATGATTTAATTGAGGCTATAGAACATATACACTAAAAAAAAAAATAAGCTAAGAACTCTTAGAAAATAATGTAATGTAGTGTCAGTTGTAACTGTGAATGATGTTTTTCAAAGTATGTCCTCTGGCCTACGTTAGAGTTACCTAGGGCCCTTGTTAAATATTAAGTTTCACTCCAGATTTAATTAATTCAAATTTCTAGGAGTGATGTCTGGAAATCTGCATTTTAACAGGCTACATTGGACACTGGTGCATATTGAAGTTTGACAGCTGCTACTCTAAGTACTGAAGGATTGAGCCCAAAGATATGATCAGAATTAGGTGGCATTAATAAAGGAGGTGATTTCTGGGGACAGAAGAACATGAACTGTTAAGAGTAAGTAGAAATTCCAGGTGTAGGTAAAGAAGAAATAGTCTGCTAGGGAAGATATTTGCTAGGCTGAAGTAAGGGCTCAATAGAACAGCACATAAAAGGAGTTAAAAGCTATAAGGGACAGAAGGAAAAAAACAAAGAAAGGAAAAACTATAAAATTCTGAAACAAGTAAGCATACATGCTGCCAGTTGGCAGCAATGCAGACCTGCTATAGAAGAAGCATGATCTTTGTCATCAAGAATTCATGAAATACCAGGCAACACCCTATGAGGGAGTGTAAAAGGGTGGGGGTGTCAGCAAAGATTAGTTTGGAGCATTGCTACGCACATCTCATCTTTAGTTCTAGGCTATCTAATAAGAAAATCTATATTAAATCTAAGTTGACTGATTTGGATATAGACCAGTCAGATGGTAGACAGCTTGCACATCTGCTTAGTGCTCAGGAATTAGGCTGTTTTCACTATCATAGCAAAACTCAGAGTGCCCTTGGCATTTTGAAGTTGGTGTCAACAGCAAGTCTCTACCAGACAGAACAGTGCCGCGAAAATGGATGGTCAAAGACCTGACTGCCTAGATGGTATCAGGAGTAGTAGTCTTGGTCTTAAGTATTTCCATTTCTTAAAGATTTGTTAAGTGCACAGATAAACAAGTGTAGATGATAACCTATTTTAGATGTTGATTGACAGTCTTAAGGCCGGGCATAGTGGCTCACACCTCTAATCCCAGCACTTTGGAGGTCGAGGAGGCTGATCCCTTGAGCCGAGGAGTTTGAGACCAGCCTGGGCAACATGGTGAAACCCCATCTCTACAAAAAATACAAAATTAGCTGGGCATGGTGGCGTGCACCTGTGATCCCAGCTACTCAGGAGGCTGAGGCGGCAGGATGGCTTGACCCTGGGAAGTGGAGATTGCAGCAAACTGTGATAGTGCCACTGCCCTCCAGAGCCTGGGCAACAGAGTGAGACCCTGTCTCAAAAAAAAAAAGATTTTTGAAATAAACAAGAGGCCCTCCTATATAGTGAGCTGATGAAAGTCATGCTGTTAGATTAAATAATCATATTGTACTACTGAAATGGTAAGTCAGGTAGAACTAAGAAAATACTCATGGCTCTAGTTCCAATTTACAGTTTTCAACAGAGCCATAAGAGAAGTTGAAATTATGGAAACTTAAATGATCATATATTAATTTGTGGGCAGGCGCAGTGGTTCACGCCTGTAATCCCAGCACTTTGAGAGGCTGAGACAGGTGAATCACCTGAGGTCAGGAGTTCAAGACTAGCCTGGCCAACATGGTGAAACCCCATCTCTACTAAAAATACAAAAATTAGCTGGGCATGGTGGCACGCACCTGTAATCCCAGCTACTCAGGAGGCTCAGGCAGGAGAATTGCTGGAACCTGGGAGACGGAGGTTTCAGTGAGCCGAGATTGCGCCATTGCACTCCAGCCTGAGCAAGACTCTATCTCAAAATAATAATAATAATAATAATAATAATTGTGATTATATTTAAAAGATCAAATATTTGTGATTATATTTTCTACAAGGGCATGCACTATTTAAAATTGAGCACTCAAATCTGGTTTGCACAACCGCACAGAGAAGCTTGTAAGACTATCAAATATGTCCTGACTTGCCACTAGTCTTTTGATAGCCTCCCTCTTTGGCAAACATGGCTAATCTGTCTGCATTTGTACTGGAAGCCACTTGGGATTCCTCTTTAAACATCAGTCATTGTTCAAAACCCACTTCACACTTCTTTCTCTCTTCATAGATCATGTTGCCCCCAAAATGAACTAAACACTCTTAATGCTAATTTGACAGAGACCACTTCTAATTTATTATCATCCTGCTTATTACTCTTGTATAAAATTAGTGTTTGCTATAGTTTTTTCTCCCTTTGAATACCTCAAAGCTGACTTGACAGTTTTTCCTCAACGCAGCTTACCTCTGATAACATCCAGAAAAAATGAAGAAAATGTACTGCTTTGTAAAATAGAAGAGCTTAACAAGTACAAATTTGTCACTTTTTTCAGATGTTTCGAAAGACTGTAAACAGTAAACATTGCTGTTTATTTCTCGTGTTTCAGAAGTAAGGCTATGTATTTTTATTGAGCTTTTACAATTTATATATAAGATATAAGTATTTTTATGAATCATTTTCATCAGTGGGGCTGGATATACCTATCATAGTGGATACAGTCCTATTTTGACTTTTAGATCAGAAATCACTTTCAGCTATTTGTAGCACACAACTTAAAGCCTATTGAAGTTCTCCCCACCAAAATTTGTACTATTATAATCACTGGATGTCAACACCTGTGGCTCAAACAGTATTCAAACTTTGTATATTGTTGGAGGATTGCTGATTTAACTGAGAGTTGTAGCTAGAAATAAGGTGAGAAAGAATATGCAGGTAATACTAATCCACCTCAGACTAAGAGGCAAAGCATGGAGGATGGGCTATGTTAATATAGCATTGCCAAAACACTTTTGGATGAAGTACCCAGAAATAGCCCCAGTTCCTTTCACTAGAATCAGCTCATCCCAGGTGAATGCCCACAGAACAGGGTGTGTGCTCCCCAAGAAAGGGCAGTGACCGCTTTCCGATGTCTGGCAGTTAGGGACGATGAGAGTAGTTGCAATTGGGGGGATAAAGGGGAACTTTGGAAAATAAATATACTTATCGTGATAGAGGAGGCGGGAGAAAAGGTCAAGGGCTGTACACATGTAGAACTGATAATCATGGTAGTTTGGCTTCTATGGATGAGTACATGTTGACTCTTAAGTGAGCTTAGAAAGCTTGAGAAATCAGTATGAATGAACTGTTTGAGGCGTAAGAAAGGAAGGCAGGATTTAAAAACTTTTTTTTAATTTTGTGCAAATTTATGGGATACATGAGAATTTTTTACATGTATATAATATGTAGTGATCGAGTCATGGTATTCAAGGGACCTGTCACCCAAGTACAATATATTCTTATTAAATATAGTCATCCTACCCTGCTATCAAACATTGAATTTATTCCTCCTATCTTACTGTACGTCTGTACCTTTAGCCTACTTTTTCTTAGCCTCCGCTCCTTCCCAGTCACCCTCCCCAGTCTCTGTTGTCTACTTTTCCACTCTCTACCTCCATGTGTTCAAATTTTTTACCTCCTACATATAAATAAGAACATCTGATTTTTGTATTTTTGTGTCTGGCTTATTTCATGTAAGATAATGACCTCCACTTCCATCCATGTAGCTGCAAATAACATGATTTCATTGTTTTTATGGCTGAATCATATTCCATTGTGTAGAAGCAGGCGAGATTGACTCTGATAGTAGTCCAGCTGGAAGAGAGGCTATAGCTACAGATAATCTTGACTTACCAAAACACTAGTAATGCTTGTGAAACTGCTATAGTCCAACTCATTTACTACTATGTTAATTTGGAGCTTGAAGTTCATCAATGGAATGGGTACTATAATTTGCAAAGTTCAAGTGACAATTATGGTGGATAAAGTTTTAAGGAGCAGATGGTCACAATTGTCAGTCTCAGAAGTAATTTGGTAAGTAAAATAGTCATTTGTTTGGAAGTTTTTTGGTTACCTAATTGTGATCTAATTGTCACCAGTTGGGAGTCTAATTTCATTTCATCACTCATCTGTAGCAAGGTGAGAGAAATAAGCTATTATTAATTAATAGCCAATATTTACGAGCTCTTACTATCCACCATAACATATGCTAAGTGCTTTATGTGCATGATACTTAATTACAATAACTTCCTGAAGTAGTTACTATTATTATTTCCAGCTAGTTAGTGGAAGAACCAGGATTTGAATCCAGGCAAACTGACTGCAGAGCCCTCACTTTTAACACTACACATAAAACTGAGTTTATTTAACACAAAACACTGTCCTTTAGTCTGAGATTGTGTCTGTTCTGCCTTTCAGCATTAAAATGTACTTTTTATATGAAATGGTGGTGATAGACGATGTCAGGTTTGATTTTCTTTTTTTTTTTTTTAAGAAATCTTTACCTTGCACAACTAAAACTAAAACAAGCCAATGACAGCACTGCTCTCCAGTTTAAAAAGAAAAAAGAAAAAAGTTCTTTTGCTATTTGTGAAATCTAAGTTTGAGAACCACTGACTAGAAAAGTGGGACTCTTAGTAATTTTTAAAGCTCTTTAGAGATTTTTCACCTGATTTATTTTCTGATTTCAACCTCCTTATTTTCATTAACTTTTTCCTTAAGTCCACCTCAAACACTCACTCTTCGGTTATACACAAGACTTTGTTTGCATTTCCTAGCATTTCTCCTGTTCCCAACTCCAGCAACTTGGACCCCACTGGAACCTCCAGTATAATTTACTCTATCACTTCCCAATCTTTTTGTCCTCTCTTTCCTCTTTCCCCAGTTTAGCCTCCATGGTCTATCACATATATCCTCTTTGCATATACCCTTAGCAGCCTTGCTCCTCGTCTTCTGTATGTGTCAAAGTCCCATGTGTTTCTCACCTACCTGCCTACTCTATGCCAGAACTCTCGCTGTTAAGCATGGCTTTAGAAAAACACAAAGCCATGGTGTCTGATCTCATTTTAAATTTATGAACCAAATCTCAAGTGAACCCTCAGTATTTCTTGGAACAGGTATTCCTGGTATTCCGTCTATATTTCCCTAGTTTAATCCATTTATTCTCCTATTCTCTGAGATGACTAGTTCTTCTTCTCTATTCAGCTCAACCCCCAAGCACCACTTCTTCCATCCTTACCAGCAGCTGATGACCTGGAATCTTTACTTCACGGAGAAAATAGAGGCAAACAGAAGAGAACTTCTTCATCTTCCTCATCTTCCCACCACAAGATGTATCATTGGTTGAATGAGAGAAAGATTGTAATGTCCTAGAACTTCAGTTACTCCTATATTCAATATAATTGCAACTTAAATTCCAAAACCATATATATAAATTGATTTTTGGCCATTTGAGATTATGCTCTTTACTACCACCTTCTTTTCTCTTATTATAACCAAGAGTTGTTACTACATTTGTGCCTCATCCAAATAAAAAGTAGGTATTTTTTAGAAAATGATTAACAGGAGCAATTAGTAAAACAAGCAGTAAAATACCTGGATACAGGAAATTGAGCCAGGCTTGCTGACATGCGCTTGTCACATCTACTCGGGAGGCTGAGTTGGAAGGATCGCTTGAGCCCAGGAGTTCCAGGTTATAGTGAGCTGTGTCACACCACTGAACTCCAGCCTCAGTGACAGAGCGAAACCCTGTCTCTAAAAAAGTACTTGGACATAGGATATTAAGAGAAGAAATGCTTTGGAACTGTGTTTGATTATACCCTTAGCCCACCTTAGTTCTTACTTAAGTTATAGACGAAGGAGAAAAGATGGGAATCACTTAGAAATGAAGGTTAAGGCCTCAAACTTTGTGGAAAAGGGAGGAAAAAAATCTTGAAAACAGGCATGTGATAGTTTTTACCTTATACTTTTGCTGGGAAAATTAGATAATAGAATGGAGCTATAAATATGTTGACTGCACATTACATTCATTTAATCCTATTATTTACCTCATATTGCTAACCTTTAAAATTCAGATTTGAAAAAAAAGAGATAGGTGAAACCAAAAGGTCAACATTTGTATGCCAGCTTAGATGAAATTGTATTTGTAGAACTGAATAAGAATCTATACCCTACCTAATACTGTGAATTGCTTATGTAAATACAACAAAGGATGGTCCCTTGATGACCTGCATCTCATATGCTGAGTTCACTTATGTAACAGCATTCGTCTGCTCAGACACATTTTCCCAACTTCCCATGTACTTTCCAAACCTTTACCATGTTTCCCAGTATCCTCTCTTCATCCCTCATTTTGTTGATGATCTAGGTCCTGCTTCACATAGGCAACAGAACCCAACAGAAATAACCTCAGCTTTCTTCTTCCTCTTCCCTTTATTTAACTGTTCTCAGAAGGAGAGTTGTCTTTATCAAGCTCCCCCTCTCCATTCCTCCCCTGTTGCCAAAGTTCCTGAAAGTGTGGTCTCCATACCTGCTTATGCTACTTAGTTTTCTTCTGAGTGAAAGGAAGGGACCTCAACCCCAAATGCTCTGACCCTGATTGAAGACCCTGTGGCCTAGATCGGCATGTATTTCCTGAATTCTAAACCTAGTGGTCTCTTTCCAGGCCTCATCCTCTATCACTACAGCATTTATCTCTGTTGTCACATTCTTGTGCTTAAAACTTTTCACAGCTTTTCATGTACCCAGGGCAGGCATTCAAAAATATTGAAGCAGTAGTTTTGATGTCTTCTCTGAGCCTTCACCAGTATTTTTAATGGGCATTACTGCCTAAATCTTAAATGCCTTATAGCCAAAACCAAGTAATGATTTCCTGTGCTCTCCAAACTGATTCCTCTTCCTCTTGCTATTCCTTGGTATCGCTGAGGTTACCATCATTTTATCCATGTACCCATACTAGATGCCTTAAGGTCATCCTTGACTCCTCTTCATTCTCTGGTTTCCATTTGGTGTCTAAGCTTTGATGAGTATTTCCCGCATCTTCTTTTCTCTTCCTACTATTTCCTGTGACTCTTGCCTCTTTCCGTTTATTGTCTTTTGTCTGGATTATTTCAGTAATACATTCAGGAGTTTCTAATTTGGATTCCATGGATGGACCTCGAACGATTAAAGAACACTCTCAAATTTGTATGCAAATTTTTTGTGCTTATGCATTTTCCTGGGGAGATCCATTAGTCTGTTCTGTGGGAAAGAGAGGAATAGAATGAAAGAAAATGACAATTTAAATCAGGTCCACTGATTTCTCTTTCTATACCTGCCCTTTGCTATTTAGGTCACTAACCTAGGGCACTTATCTCTGAGTAGTGAGGTGGCATGTAAGACATTGAGAATAAAACAGCAGCATTAGTCAGTCCAGCTTGGCAGTCAGTTCAGCAGCCAGAGATCAGAGGCTCCTCAATATCAGATCCAGGCTTTAATATTCCAGAGAAGCTCAGAAGAAAGCTGGGGTATCAGCAGGAACAGAGGTTGTCCTCCTGAGGCACCTGGACCCATTTGTTCCTGTGCTTCCAAAGGACTTAGAGGGGTATGAAAACTTAACTGGCAAGAATCCAAAGTCGGCTAGTGAGTTGGAGTCCCCAGAAAAAAGTTCAGAACATTCCCCCAGCTAGCCTCTTCTTGTTTGCCTGTTTGGTCTCTAGTTCTTTCTCCACTCTACCAACAGAGTTAGCTTTTAAACACATACCTCCTGGTGCTCCTTCCATGGTTATCACTTACACCTGAGGGTGATTACATAACTCACCCAAAAATGTGGGGTTTTAATCACCTATGAAACAGGTTAAAAACTCATGGTCATGGTTTCAAGGCCTGCCAGTTAGGAGCCTGCCAGCCTCGTCTTCAGCCACTGCCCGCTCCTCCCCTCCAAGGCTCTGGCTACAGCAGGTTACTACCGGCTATTTCGAGAGAACAGTGTCTGTGTCCGTACCCCTATGCCTTTGATCATTCTAGCCTCTCTCTTTGGGGTGGCATTTCCTCTCCATTGCCTGTGAATCTCCTACTCATTCTTCCAGGCCCACATTGGATGTTAGCTCTTCCCCTGAGTCCATTCTTAATTTTCTGCCATCACTTTGGCAGAATCAGTATCTCTTGGCTAGAGTCCAAAAACATTTCATACATATCTCTGATAATATCATATTATATTGTAGATAGCCTATTTTTATTTCTGTCTTTCCTACTAAGCCAGAAATGCCCTACAGGTAGGGACTGTCTTTTGCATGTTTGTATCCCTAACACCTACCTTTGCATCTAGTCTAAACATGAGCTTAGTACCCTTTTGTTGAATGGAGTTAGTTATAAAGAGTTTTTATGACTCATTTAAAATTAGAGACCAATGCTTATTTAGTAAGTCAGAATAGGCTGTAATAATAATAGTAATAATAAAGTCCCATTTCCACTGCTTATTCAAGTAACAGCTTCCTTTGTGGAAGTAGATTTTGAAAGACTTTACATGTCAGTGTATATTTTTGATGTGCTCATTTGAGATCCTAAAAGAATTATAGTTCTAATGCAGACTAGAGCTTCTATGACATTCCTGTTGATGTTATATTAAATATATTCTATTGTTTCACATATCTATATTATATATAAAAAGTTGCATGGATATGCATTCTGTCTCTCTTTTAACCTTCAAGGTATATTTTGCGAATTATTTTATAATATCTGAGTAAATTTAGTTCAGAACACATTAATTTGAGCATTTTCCTTGTACAGAAGCATAGTTGCAAAGTTAAGATTCTTGTGTTTATGTTATTTTGTTTTGTTAAATTTACAAAGTCTCAGTCATTGCAAATGTGTTTTTTTAGGCATTTAAATTAGCTCAACTATGAAAGTAAGCACAGTCCATAAATTAAGAGCTTCAAATAATTTTTGAAAATCGTCTTCTGTCCTTCATATTCTTTGAGTTTTGTAGGAAAAGAATCAACAGTTTACTTATTCAGCCTCTCCTGAAGTCCATAGTAGGTGCTGGACATTATGCTGGGTGAATGAGATCGTACTTGGACTTGAATAGTTTACAGTCTTGATAGTGAAGAAGCCATGTAAACAGAGAATTGCAATATAAAAACTTGGAGGAGAGGAAGGAAGACTACTTTGAGAACCGAGAATAGGTTGAGAATGGATGAGTCTGCTGATCAATTTATAGATAAAGAAGCAGAGAGGTGAAGTCTTTTTTTTCTTTCTTTTTTTTTTTAATATGTGAAATAGGAACCTAGGTTATCTCTAAGAATTCATAGCAGGGGTTAGCTCTTGAGAAGAACGTGAAGAGCTGGATAATTAATAAGGAGAATTAGAGATGAGCTAACAAAGACAAGTAAAGAGTGGCATGCACAACTGAGAAAGCAGTGAGCATAGGACTGAAACTGGATAGCATCAAATTCTGGAGATAACTGTCAGTAGCACAGAGGTGTAATTTTCTCCAGCTGTGCTCTGTGGCCAACCTGTAGTGCAATAAAACTATATTGTATTCAGGGACTATGGGGTGGTTATAACATAAATTTGCAAAGGCCAAATAGTTAAAAGTCCTTCAAAGAAAGCATGGCTTACTAGGGAAGGCAGGCAGTATGGTTAAGAGGAAGTTTATAAACTTGGAGAAAATGTAGACGTCAAGAAGTTGGAGATCAGAAGGCCTAGTGCTTTGTAGGTACTCAGAAAACCTTCATTTTCTCCTTTCTGAATGTCTTCTCTCTATGCATGTTTCACCACCACCACCTGCCCCAGCTATGGTTTATACATATGAATAGTTTCAAATCATAATGGTAACAGTTGGCTCAGAGGGCAAGATTAGGAGCCAGACTTCTACATCCTCATCCAGTGTATTCCTGTAACTTAGATGCTGGTAGTGCTTGGTGGTATTGGCCTCTAGGAGAAGCTCAAGACTTCTCCTGTTATCTCCCTACCACTCATACTTGAAGGGTGAGTCAAAGGCCAAAAGCATTTTATTGGGCAGTGACTCTTAGGGAAGGGATTTACTCTGTGGTGCGAAGGGTTAAGACTGTAAGCCATCAAGTGTTTCCCCTCCCTCTCCATGCTCAACCAAAGGCACAGATCTTATTACTTTCAAGGATTTAAAAAGGAGTCTTTTCTCAGCATAAAGAAAGAAGTAAAGACCAATTCTGACAGCCCAAAGGGTCTTCCTCCTCAGAATCTAAAATTTCTGATAGAGTTGTTTGCATCTTGTGATTTTATGTGAGTCATCAAATGTATTGTGCTTTTTTTTCTTAAAGATGTACTTTTTAATGCTTCCATTTCAAATGAGGACAAATCATTTTCCATAGAGACACACTATTTATATTGCATTTTCAGAAATTTCCCTTTTTACCCATACTCAGGAGGTGACACTGAAATCTAATAATTTATTATTTCACAGAGTGCTTTTTTGGGTATAGTATAAAGATATTATATAATTTTAATAACTTTTGGGGTACAAGTGGTTTTTGGTTACATGGATGAATTATATAGTTGTGAAGTCTGGTATTTTAGTGCACCTCATTATCCAATAGTGTACATTGTACCCAATATTAGTTTTTTATTCCTCACTTCCCTCTCACTTTCCCCACTTCTGAGTCTCCAAAGTCCATTACTCTGTATGCCTTTGTGTACCCATAACTTAGCTCCCTCTTATAAGTGAAAACATACGGTATTTGATTTTCTATTCTTGAGTTACTTCGCTTAGAAAAATGGCCTCCAGCTCCATCCATGTTGTAGCAAAAGATGTTATTTTGTTCTTTTTTATGGCTGAATAGTATTCCATGGTGTGTGTGTGTGTGTGTGTGTGTGTGTACACATATATGATATATAATAATTATATATAATTTATCATTATACGTAAAACGAGGCAGATGTTTTATTTTGTAGGGACAGGGTCAACAATGTGTTTCCCAGGCTGGTTTCATGCTTCTGGGCTCAAGTGAGCCACCACACCCAGCCAAAAATAAGTAATATTTTCAGAGTAAGAAGTATTTGTCCAAAATGATAGCATGAATGTGCTCTCCCAAAGACCTTTAACTGGCAGCATTGCCCCTCAAGCATTCGCACAGTTAGGGGAATTGTTGCTAGATTTTTGGGTGTATATTCTTGTTCATGGCTTATGGACATTAACATATGTAGATGGCATCACTGTGTTTTTCCTAAAGTGCATATGAAGCAGGAAGAAAACTTTGCTTTAGAGTCTTACTTGGATTCTAGTTAGCTGATATAAGACTGTTTTCTTTTCCTTTTTAGGTTGTAAACATGTTAAAGGCATCCTGTTATATGGACCCCCAGGTTGTGGTAAGACTCTCTTGGCTCGACAGATTGGCAAGATGTTGAATGCAAGAGAGCCCAAAGTGGTCAATGGGCCAGAAATCCTTAACAAATATGTGGGAGAATCAGAGGCTAACATTCGCAAACTTTTTGCTGATGCTGAAGAGGAGCAAAGGAGGGTAATGTGAACATCGTCGCTATATAATGAATGAGACCCAGAGTTATGGAGGCAAACTTGTTACTTTGATTTATATTTTGAAGCAACTTACAGATAAATTTACCTAGTACCTAGGTTATATATGGCACTGCACCAGGGACTGTGGGAGATTTACGTGATGAGCAGATGTTGTTACCCACATATTCCTATAAACAAAGGTAGGTGATTGTGTAAGCCAGAGGTTTTGCAAAAACAGGTCATGAATATATTTTCAGGTGACGCTTTTATTCCATATTGCTTCCAGAGACTTGTGCTCATTTATCCTTTGGAAGAAAAGAGGAAATTAAATCCATAAATAGACTTATGGAATCGTATTGTGTAAGGTTCACATGCAGAAAGCTATCTTACTTAGTGCTGAATCTTGCTCAGTTATAGAGTGACAGGATTGAGTTGTCAGAGCTCAAAGGAAAGCTTGATTTGAGTCTCAGAAATGAAATTATTTAAAAATTAAACTAGAGTTTACTAATTCTGTTAGTTTTACACGTCAGCTTGACTAGGACATAAAGTGCCTAAATATTTGGTAAAACATTTTGGTTGTGTCTGTGAGGATGTTTCTGGATGAAATTAGCATTTGAGTTGATAGACTGAATAAAGTAGATTGCCCTCCCTAATGTGGGCAGGCCTCATTCAATCAGTTTAAGGCCTGAACAGCACAAAAATGCTCACTTTCCTGCAAGTAAGAGGGAATTTTGACTTGCCTGGTTGCCCTGAGTTGGGACATTGGTTTGGATGCAAACTGAAACATCAGCTCTTGCTGGCTTGGAGGCCTTTGGACTGGAACTAAATAATGTGTGTGTGTTCTCCTGGGTCTCCAGGTTGCTGACTCCAGATCTTGGGACTTGTCAGCCTCTGAAATTGTAGATTTTTCCCAAGGAATTGGCTAAAACAATTATGGAGGCTGACATGTGTATGTGGGTGTGTATGCATACATACATATTCATAGAGATTTATCATAAAGAATGCACACACTCACACGAACATTCTGCTGGTTCTGTTTGTCTGTTCTGATTAATATCCTAATACTAACATATTTTTTTCATTGACAGAAAGTTTAAAAACAATGTCATGAGCTTTCTGGTTCTAGTAATACAGTAGACTAGGTAACCAGAAAACCTTCCTTCTATAAACACCTTCAAATGCTAGGTATACACTGTACCCCTTAAATATGTACAATTATGTGCCAATTAAACACAAAATAAAACTTTAAAAAGTTCTGGGTAAAATATAGCTAAAATTATTTTAAATGCATAATTGAACTCTTCAGAAAGAAAACTGAATCTCCAGGAAATTAGAGTCGTAAGATACGCGCTGTAGCTTTTGGTTTCATAATGTATGGGTTTGGGTTTTAGTACCCTCTAGGGAACAGAAAGTGAGTCCTTGAATCCATTTACAGTGTGGACTAGGAACTGGTACCTTCAAACAGGTTGTGTCTCTATGAAAAGCGTGGACTAGAAAATATCTGCCACCACCAAAGGGAAATTAACTAAAAATATTTAACTGCTTGGGTTCTGGAATGGAAGGTGGGAAATCTGCTGCGGGAATACTTTTTTTTTTTTTGAGGTGGAGTTTTGCTCATGTTGCCCAGGCTGGAGTGCAATGGTGTGACCTTGACTCACCACAACCTCCGCCTCCCAAGTTCAAGCAATTCTCCTGCCTCAGCCTCCCGAGTAGCTGGGATTATAGGCATGTGCCACCATGCCCAGCTAATTTTGCATTTTTAGAAGAGATGGGGTTTCTCCATGTTGGTCAGGCTGGTCTCGAACTCCCAACCTCAGGTGATCTGCCTGCCTTGGCCTCCCAAAGTGCTGAGATTACAGGTGTGAGCCACCGCGCCCAGCCTCCCATGGGAATTGTGAACCATGGATCCTTGTTCGTGCTGGTTTAGAATTTGAATAAATATATGCTACCTATGTAGCCTGAAACCCCAAGCTGAGAAATTAGTTTAAAAAATTATTCGGGTGCGGTGGCTCATGCCTGTAGCCCCAGCTACTTGGAAGACTGAGATGGAAGGGTCACTAGAACCCAGGAGTTCTCGGCTGCAGTGAGCTATCATTGTGCGTCTACGCTCTAACCTGGGTGACAGTGCAAGACCCTATGTTAGGAAAAAAAAAATTAGTCCTGGCCTAGTGATAGCATAAGTTGTCAGATATAAGCAAACCCCAAGGGGTACTCCAACAACCTAGGCTGAAAGGAATAGAAAAAGTAGTCATGAAAATTTAAAACTCAGCAACCAAATTTAATATAAGACTACAAATTTCAGCTGAAGAGAGAAGTGGTAAACAGAAGAATAAACCTAAAGAGATCACCCAGAATGTAGCACAGAGAGATAAAGGGATAGAAGAGATGAAAGTTGAGATGACAGAGTTAAAACGAGAAGTCCAGATAGAATAGTGTAGAGGCATTATTCAAAAAGAGAATGACTGCGCATGTTCTAGAATTAATAAAAGACACAAATACTCAGATTCAGTAGCACCATGAGTCCATATGGGATAAATGAAAATTAACTTATTTCTAGACTTGTTATAGGAGAATGCCAAAGAAAAAAAAATCTTAGTAACAAAAGAAAGACATGGAGATGACTTACAAAGGGGTATCCATTATGCTGATAGCAAACTTTTCCATGACAGAGAGAACAAAAAACAGTAGAATAATATCTTCAGAGAGCTAAGTGAAAATAACTGTCAACTTAAAAGTTAATACCCAGCTTAATTCTCATTCAGGAATGAGGGTGAAATAAAGACTTTTTTTCTTCAGGCAAAGGATAATAGAATTAACTAGTTGCAGAAGCTTGTTGGAAGATTATGAAGTAGGATGTACTGAGACTGAAGGAAGTTGAACCCAGAAGGAAACAGTAGATCCAAGAAACGATGAGCAATAAAATTGGTGAAAATATAGATAAAGTCTGGGAGTGCTACTTCTAGTAGTGGCAAATTAGGTCATTTGAATCATGCTTTCCACTGAAGACTATCAGAAAAGCTCAACACAATATTTAAACATGTTTTGCTTGAAGGTATCAAAGAAGAAAAATGGAGGCCTAGAACAAAGGTCCTCCTAGTGTACTGAGTCACTGTTCCTCTCGAGGTATTAGCCAGTTCTGCATGAAGCTGCTAAAACCTAATCAGCCCTTTTGACATGCTAGTGGGAGTAATGGGGGCAGAGATTAGAGCCCATGGCCCCTGAGGGAGGGGACACGTGATGAACATAACTCATTTTGAGTCAGGGCCCTGAAGGGCTGTACACCATAGGAGCAAGGGTTAACCAGGAATAGACATACTATCACTGAGGCTGAAGATCAGCTTTGAATCATGTCAGTCCCTAAAATTAGATTGAGGGTTCCTAAACTGCTAGTGCCCCTAGGCATCTGGCAGAATTGTAAATCCTTCCTGGAGGAAAGTAGTATCATGTAAGGTCACAAATTATTTCTAGTTTGCAAATGCAATGTCTGGCTTGTAATCAAAAGCAACTGGAAACAGATAAACAACATCAAGAAAAAGATGGTTGAAACAGCCTCTAGATATTGGAATTCTCAGATACAGACTTTTGAAATAATTATACTTACCACATTCAAGGGGATAGAAGACAAGACTGAGATTTTTGGCAGAGTACTGGAAACTGTAAAAACAAACAAATATAAATTCTAGAACTGAGAAAAGCAGTAAGTAAAATTAACTCAAGTGAATGAGTTTAAATAGCAGGTTAGACACATCTGAAGAGAGAATTAGTGTACTGAAAGATATAAGATGAAAATAACCAGAGACAAAGAATGAAAGGAATTAAGAGAGAGTAAGAGAGAGAGAGAGAAAATACCATTTAAAGGTCTGGTGCGTGTATTTGAAGTTCCAGAAGGGGAAGAGAAAGAAGATGGATCAAAACCAGAATTTGAAGAGAAAATGGTTTAGAACTTTCTAAAACTGATGGAAAACATTAGTCCATAAATTACAGAAATTAATTGAACCCTGAGCGGGAGAAGTACCAAAGAACTCTACATATATAGGCATCATTGTTAAATTGCTGAAAACCAAAAGCAAAAGAAAAATCTTAAAAGGAGCTAGAGAGCAAAGGAAAATTGCTTTCAAATAAGCAACAACTAGCTAGTAGCTGTCTTCTCAATAGAAATGATGGAATCAAAAAGTCAGTCAAAGGCCATTTTTAAAGAGCTGAAAACTTAGAGTTTTATATCCAGTAAATGGATGAATGATCATAGAAATATGCAATAGAATACAAGAGAGTAATGAAAATAAATAGCCTACAGCTATACAGTTGTGAAACAAATACATTATTGAGCAAAAGAAACCAGATTTTAAAAAGAACACATACTGTATGATTCCATTTATAGAGAGCTCACCTAAAGTATAGTGTTTAACAACGCATGCTTGGGTGGTAAAACTATAAAGGAAAGTGAATAATTACCATAAAAATCAGATTGTGGTTACCTATGGGGAAAGGTCAGGGAGGAGTGCTTGGGAAGGGTTGTGAGGAGGTGCTCCTAGGATGCTGGCAGTTTTCTGTTTCTTATGATTACATAGGCGTTCATTGTGTGACAGTTCATTGAGGCATATATTCACATTTTGTAACTTTTCTCTGTGTGCGATGTATTTTGCAATAAAACGTTTTAAAAATAAATTTTAACAGCATTCACTGAGTAAAACAATAATGATATGGATACTTTTAAAGGATAGAACTAAAATATGGAACAAAACATTTGGGAAGTTTAACTTCATGTAAGCTCCTTGTATTACTGCGGAAGAAGATATGGAATTCAAGACCAGCCTGGTCAACATGGTGAAACCCCATCTCTACTAAAAAATACAAAAATTAGTGGGCATGGTGGCATGCACCTATAATCCCAGCTACTCAGGAGGCTGAGGCAGGAGAATTGCTTGAACCTGGGAAGCGGAGGTTGCAGTGAGCCAAGATCATGCCACTGCACTCCAGCCTGGGCAACAAAAGTGAAACTCCGTGTCAAAAAAAAAAAAGAAGATGATGATGTTAGTTAACATGAAACTTTAAGTCAAAAATACGCATGTGAAAGTTGTACATTGTGCCCAAACTTTTCCAAAGCATAGGGAGGAGCTGGGAAAGAAACAGTGGAAACTCAAATACTTTAGAAGGCAACAAAGAAATAACAATACTCGAAGACAATGTGTTGATACTAAAAAGGTAATTTAAAAAACAATTTCATTTATAGCGGAAATCAGAATGTAAAGTGCCTAGGATTCGATCTAACAGGAAATGTGCAAGACCTTTAAGGAGGAAATTCTAAACATTTTTGAAAATCTTTTTTAAGGAGCTAATAAATGGTAAGATGTAACATGTTCATGTATGGGAGCACTAACAATGTCATAAAAATGACAGTTCTGCCCATCTTGATCTGTAAGTTGAGTGTATTTCCAGTGAAGCCTAATAGGAATTTTTTTGACATTTGACAACTTGATTCTAATTTTTTTTTGAGGCTTGAAGTTACGAGAATTTTGAAGAATAATAGAGATTTACTTTTATCACATATCAAGACTTACTAGGAAGCAATAGTAATTGAAACAGTGTTATATATTCATGTAAAAACAGACCAAGGAAACAATAGAACACAGAAAGGAAGAGCCTGCTCTATGACACGTGATGATACAGATCAGAGGGGAATAATAGGCTGGCTGTGCCATAAACAGAGCTGAGATAATTGGCTGCCTGTTTGGAAAAAGATAAAATGCAATTCCTACCTCACAGCATACAAAATTGCAAATGGATTTACAAAAACAAAACAAAATGAAAAAACCTACTAAGACTTATAGGAGGAAAACTTATTTAGAAGAAAATAGGCAAAATGTTTTAAGATTTGAGGCTAGGGAAGAATTGATACAGAAAGTAAATCTATTAGAAGTGTTAATTTGGCTACATTAATATAAAAAATTTCTGTATGACAAATTACACTAAATACAAATGTCTCAAGCTGGGAGAAGGTATTTGCAATGTATGTAATCTACAAAGAATTGGCATCCTCTATAATAAATTCTCTATAAAAAGTCTTGTATAATAAGAAAAATATAAACACCACAATTTGAAGAAAAAAAAAACTGTCAAAGGATTTAACACATAGTTCTCAGAGAAAGAACCCAATTGAAAAGCAAATGAAAAGATATTCAGGAAAATGTATAATAAAAGAGGGATTCTTTCTTAAACAACCTGGCAACATTTACAACAGCTGGTAAAACCAAGAGTTTGTGGGATTATGGAGAAACAGGGTCTCATACACATTGCTAGTTGGAGTATAAACTAAAAGAATATACCAAGTGGGTAGTATCTTGCAAATAAATTTGACATCTTACAAAAATAAAGATGCACAACCCCAGGAGTTCTACTTCAAGACCACTACCTATGATAAACAACATGACATGTACCAGGATGTTGATGGCCTTGCTATTTGTAACAGAGGGAAAAGAAACATCATTACTCTTCCTTAGTAGGAAATGGGATAGCATACAGATATTAAAATGAAGATGCTGAGCACAGTGGTCCACGCCTGTAATCCCAGCACTTCAGGATGCCAAGGCAGAGGATCATTTGAGCCCAGGAGTTGAAGACCAGCCTGGGCAACATAGTGAGACCCCACCTCTACTAAAATAAAAAATTAGCCAGGCATGGTGTCACACGCCTGTGGTCCCAGCCACTTAGGAGGCTGAGGTGAGAAGGTCACTTGAGCCTGGGAGGTCAGGGCTGCAGTGAGCTGTGATAGTGCCACTGCACTCCAGCTTGGGCAACAGAATGAGACCCTGTCTCAAAAAAATAAAATGAATAATAGATTTGCGTAGATCAACATGAATAACACTCAGAAATATAACATCTCATCTTTTTAAAAAATCTAGTAAGCTCTACTGAATTTATCCTGCCATTTCCTGCCTTTTAAAATTTTTGTTGAGGGTAAAATAATATTAAATATTCCCTTTATTTGGGTCCTTAATTGTTTCAGTTTTATACAAGGTCGTTTCCTTTCCTGCTTTCCAGCATTTCATTAAGTTCTTGTTCAGGTCTCCAGCTAGATCAGTCTCATTGGTTCTAGCAGGTGTGGGTCTTGGTGGGTTGGGGCAAGTCCAGTCACTATTTCAACTCTTCAGAAAGTCCCGGAATCAATCAGTTTTGTAGTTCTTTCCTAATACTAAGATTGTTTCTGCTTCACATATCTTTTAACCCTCCTACCAAGAAAACAGTCATCAGCATGTGCTATCTAGGTTGAATAAACTCCATTTAGAAAATGATTTTAGATTATTTTCCAAATAATTTACAAAACACAAGAATAAAGAGATAAAAAACCATTAAAATTAAATAAATATAGCAAATAAAATTTTTATTTCATGTTTTCCTGGTCTTGAGGTGTTTTGAATTTTGTTTTTTGGAATATTTGCATGTACATAATAAGATATCTTGGCATTGGGACTCAGGTCTAAACATGAAATCCATTTATGTTTTGTATACACCTTGTACACACAGCCTGAAGGTAATTCTGTACAATATTTTAAATAATTTTGTTACTGAAACAAAGTCTATGTACATTGAACCATCAGAAAGCTAAGGCGTCACTATCTCAGCCACTAGATGTGGACAGTCTGTGGTTGGTTGGCATCACCATTGTTTCTGAGTATAAATGTATGTGCCTGGTAAGTAATTGTTTTCATACACATATTGAGACACAAGTACTTAGTAAAAATATGACACACCATTAAAAAAAATTACAGTGCAAAAATAGTGAGTTTAGGGTAACTAAGCAGCACAATGGCATCACCAGAATACCTGGATAAGCTATTAAACACCAGCAACACCAAACAGCAGCAGTTTTAGTCACCACCTACAATGTTGTGGGGGTTTTTTGTTTTGGTTTGGTTTTTTGAGATGGAGTCTCACTCCATCGCCCAGGCTGGAATACAGTTGGCACCATTGTGGCTCACTGCAGCCTCAACCTCCTGGGCTCAAGCCATCCTCCTACCTCAGCCTCCCAAGTAACTGGGACTACAGGTGTGCACCACCACACCTGGCTAATTTTAAAAATCTTTTTGTAGAGACAAGGTCTCCCTAGGTTGCCCAGGCTGGTCTAAAACTCCTGGGCTAAAGCGATCCTCCTTCCTCAGCCTCCCGAAGTGTGGAAATGACAGGTGTGAGCTACCATGCCCAGCTGATGTTGTGTTTTGATTAAAAGATTACCATACAGTAACCCCCTGTGTGTGGTGCACCTTTCAAATTTTGGAACATTTGGGATTTTGAATTTTTGGATTAGGGATACTCAACCTGTATACCCCAAATGGACAGGAGCCTCTGATTGCGACTAACTGTTCATCAGCTGTCCTGCATGAACTTACAAATACTGATTCTTAGTTTCAAATACATCTTTGTTGGCTTCTAAATTATTATTACTTCTGATTCTTCTTGCACGTACAGCATCAAAACATAATGCTTTAAGAAATTTTTTGAGATCTTTGGCTCCTAATTTTGTTGAAGAGAGGATGACCATTGTATGTTCCACAATTGCAAAAACATTTTTATCTTTAGATTTGTAGGTTTCTTTCAGAATGATCAATTCAGTTTTTTATGGTCAATCCAATTTTTTAATGTCTTAAGGTATTTTCTTTTTTTTTTTTTTTGAGACGGAGTCTTGCTCTGTCGCCCGGGCTGGAGTGCAGTGGCCAGATCTCAGCTCACTGCAAGCTCCGCCTCCCAGGTTTACGCCATTCTCCTGCCTCAGCCTCCTGTGTAGCTGGGACTACAGGCGCCCACCACCTCGCCCAGCTAGTTTTTTTTTTTTTTTGTATTGTTTAGTAGAGACGGGGTTTCACCGTGTTAACCAGGATGGTCTCGATCTCCTGACCTCGTGATCCGCCTATCTCGGCCTCCCAAAGTGCTGGGATTACAGGCTTGAGCCACCGCGCCCGGCCTAATTTTTTAATGTCTACTTCGTCTATTTCTTCTGGCTATCTCTCTGTAATACGTGCCTTTAGCATCTGTCTACTTTTAAACTATATCAAGAAAATTTGGTGCACAAATGAAATAAAAGATGAAAGAATACTGTCATGTGTCCTTTTAGCAAAATGGGATGGCCTCGTTTCTTGTTACAAAATATTCCACAATGAAGACTTTCTATTGAATAAGTAACTGAATAAAAATGCTTTGTCCTTAGATTAAAAGTATATTATTCACTCATTGATTCATGAGTTTGAGAAAATGTATGTAGGGCATCATCATCTGAAGGCACATAGACTGAGATTTTACTTATAATCATCAATTTGAGCATCTTTATTAGAGTCCTAAGTGCTGCTATCTTATTCTTTGTGTTCAACTTCAGACTCACCTAATAATTCTAAAACAGTTTCCTCAGATTTTCTTCATCATTCTGGCCAGAGAACTTAAAAATGTTAATGCTTAATCGTATTCAATAAAACGAAGAATCAGGTCACAGAAGATGTTAGCTTCAGACTTCTTTTATGCCTTCTTGAAAGATAACACATACCTAGCACAACACAGTAAGAAAACTGAAGAATGATGTCATAGTGATATTTGTTCCACTGTTGTATCATTTTTCTAAGTAGTTTCGTCTTTTTTAATTATACTTTAAGTTCTGGGATACATGTGCAGAACGTGCAGGTTTGTTGCATAGGTATACATGTGCCATGATGGTTGGCTGCATCCATCAACCCGTCATCTACATTAGGTATTTCTCCTGATGCTATCCCTCCCCTAGCCTCCCATCCCTGATAGGCCCCAGTGTATGATGTTCCCCTCCTTGTGACCATGTGTCCTCATTGTTCAGTTCCCACTTATGAGTGAGAACATGTGGTGTTTGGTTTTCTGTTCCTGTGTTGGTTTGCTGAGAATGATGGTTTCCAACTTTATCCATGTCCCTGCCAAGGACATGAACTCATCCGTTTTTATGGCTGCATAGTATTCCATGGTGTATATGTACCACATTTTCTTTATCTAGTCTATCGCTGATGAGCATTTGGGTTGGTGCCAAGTCTTTGCTGTTGTGAACAGTGCTTCAATAAACATATGTGTGCATGTGTCTTTATAGTAGAATGATTGTAATGGGATTGCTGGGTCAAATGGTATTTCTGGTTCTAGATCCTTCAGGAATCACCACACTGTCGAAACAGCATGGTACTGGTACCAAAACAGATGTATAGACCAAAGGAATAGAACAGAGACCTCAGAAATAATGCCGCACATCTACAACCATCTGATCTTTGACAAACCTGACAGAAATAAGCAATGGGGAAAGGATTCCCTGTTTAATAAATGGTGTTGGGAAAACTGGCTAACCATTTGCAGAAAACTGAAACTGGACCCCTTCCTTACACCTTATACAAAAATTAACTCAAGATGGATTAAAGACTTAAATGTAAGACCTAAAACCATAAAATCTCTAGAAGAAAAAAAAACCTAGGCAGTACCATTCAGGACATAGGCATGGGCAAAGACTTCATTCTTCTATTTTCTTATTTTAATCCTTTTTAAGCATAGTTGAGAATAATTGATGAGTAATGATGTAATCTCTAGTATGATGAAATAGCATAATGTGTCTTAGATTTGTAAAAAGATCTAGTAGATACAAATGGCAATTGTAAGATAGAATGAGTTTTGTTCTATTTTTTAAATATGCGTTTTGTTTTGTTTGCTCGCTCTTTGGAAGACAAAAAGGAAAAAAGTCATGAGATATCAATTTTTGTAAATAGTACTGCTCAAAACAGAAACCCAGAAACTGAGATTGGGTCTAACGGACCCTAATGAGATACTGAGGATTAAACACTAGGCAGAAGTGAGTTAAAATGCCATATGAAGAAGCATTTTATAAAATCTCGGTTGTGAGTTACCACATGGCTACATAGGTAACTTTGGTGCTGTTTTTAAAGTTGCAAGCAGTTTAAATATTAAACTACTAATGATAAAATTGAGTTGGCAAATGATTTCTAGATCGATATTAATTATAGCCAGTCTTTTCAGTTATACCTTTCTCACATCCAGAAATGACTTGATGTACTCAGCTAATGACCCCATGAAGGATATATGTGTTACATAATAAAGAAAAACATCGCCTCTGTAATTGTGGACAGTTCACATTGACGGAGATGAACACTTGCATATAGGTCAAACTAGTTAAATATAGAACAGCCGCTTTTGAAAGCTGTCGCCAGGGCTCAACAGTGTCAGCTCTGTTTCTATGGAGAAAGACTTTGCAGATGTTAAAAACAGAGCTAGAAGCCAATGAATGGAAGAGGATTGTGTTGTGGAAATTTAAATTTTTTGGTAAAGGGTTTATTGATGAATCAGCTATATTAGTCTGTGAACATTAATCTTGACATCTTCTTTACCCAATTCCCAATTTCTTATAATAAGAACTTGCTTTTATTTAAGTAACACACAATGTAAAACTTGATGTTATTGTACTGACTAGGTGGGGGAAGGGACCTGATGACAGGTAATAAGATTAGTAAGGTTCTGAAAAGGTCAGAATTGTACAGAATTATGTTTAGAACAGATTGCCCCAGTGATCATTTAATCAAACAGTGTTCATATTGTCTTTGTCCCTGTCCACATAGTGATTTTTGAGGTTGGGCTGAGAAGGAAATCATGATTCCATCAGCAACATAAGGCACATTGACAGTAAAACTCATATAACATCTTTTTGTTTCATGCTGTATTGGGCAGACAACCTTGAAGAAAGAAAAAAATCTTTTAAAAATAATGTAAAATTTCACAGTTTTTCAGTCACAAACAGAAGTATCCTTGTTGTCACTAAAGATGGCAAGAATTAATATCCTACTATATAGAAGTACTTTGGCAAAGCTAAGGTTGTGGTTCCAATTCCTCATTCTCAATTTTTTCTCCAGATGGAAAGATGAACAGTTTTTGGTATTGAATTTTTTTTTAGGAAGCAAGTTATTTATCATTAGATACCTATTCAGTAAATGCAATGATACAGAAAAATGAAGTTTTTTTCCCTCAGATTTGAAATTATGTTTTAAAATATGGAGGGACAACAATTTTTAAGTAATGTTCAGGGACACAAATAAAACCTAGTGAAACTTTAGAAACTTTGATGGACATCTGTCATCCTACATACAATTGCATTAAAGAATAGAATTTATTATTAATTATTTTATCTGGTTTATTGTGCAGTAAATTGAATTTTTCTCTTTTTGTGTGTAGTTTTATGAAATTTCATACTTGCATAGATTAATGGAACCACTGTAAAATCAGGATATAGAATCACCCCCAAAAATTCCTTCATGCTGTCCCTTACTGGTCACACTCTCTTTTTAGTAACCCCGGTAACTACCAATGTGTTCTCCACCCCTGTAGTTTTATCTTTTCGAGAATGTCATATAAATGGGGCCATACACTATGTAACCTTTTGGGACTGGCTATCTTCAGCATAATGCCTTTGAGATTCACCCAAGTTGTTGCATGTGTCAAACATCCCTTTTTATTGTTGAATAATATTTCATTATGTGGATATACTATCATTAGTTTGTTGACCCAATGAATGCCAATTGGGTTGTTTTCTAGTTTGGGGCAATTATAAGCAGAGCTGATAAACCAAGTAGTGGAATTTTTAGGTCATACAGCATTTTATTTTTGATTTAAAAATACTTTATGGCCGGGCGCGGTGGCTCAAGCCTGTAATCCCAGCACTTTGGGAGGCCGAGACAGGCGGATCACAAGGTCAGGAGATCGAGACCATCCTGGCTAATACGGTGAAACCCTGCCTCTACTTAAAAATACAAAAAACTAGCCGGGTGACGAGGCGGGCGCCTGTAGTCCCAGCTACTCGGGAGGCTGAGGCAGGAGAATGG
>NW_016805192.1:367558-370087 GCF_001698545.2 Rhinopithecus bieti | reverse complement strand
AAAAAAAAAAAAAAAAAAATACTTTATATATTCAGGGTTTGTTTTTGACCCAGTTGAATTTCCTTCAGATCATTTTTGGAACTCTTTCCTCATATGTCTGATGTAACATTTCTTCTTTCATCTTTGTCATTTTTTTTATTCCCCCTTTTCTTCAGATGACTGTAGGTATCTTCTGGTATTGTAGCCCAGAATCTGTCCTGCTTTTATATTCCTCCAGCTTAATTATATGCTCTGTCTTCTTACAGTATCTACAGCTTGCTACTAGACTATTCTTCACTATTTGCAGAAGGTGTTCAGATGTATCTTGCTATTCTCTTTTATTCAGTTGTGTATATCTTGTTCTCTGGAGGCCTTTCCAATTAGATATCTTGTTAACACTTTAATCTTACCATGCTAGAAATAAAAAAAAAAAAATTCCCTTGTATCTTTTCCCTTCTGCAGCTTCCTTATCATACTGCAAGGTAATTTCTTTTCTTCACTGTCACTCCACCCCACATGCAAGCAGTAAGCAAATCTAGCATTTGCTGTTTGGTCATCACCACTCCTATCACCAAAATTCTCCTTCTGTTTAGATTCTGTTTGCCTCATTTATCTACCATTGAATGTTTCTCACTGACCTTCCTAAAGCCAAGAATAAAATCATTTTATATAAAGAGCATTCTGCTTTTGCAGTTCATTTACTGATGTCCTCTGTTTCAGTAGGAAGGCCTAATTCTAGATTTCAATCTGTCATGATAGTACTATAGCTTCTGCTTCTCACATTAGGTAAATTTTATTATCCCCTTTTATAGGACCTTGACTGCCTCTGGGCCTTCTATTCAGGTGACCCCGCATGCTTCTAAGTTCTTAGCTATTAGACTGTCTCTTTCCCCTTTTATATGTCTTTGTGTTGGTACAGCTTCTCATACCCAAAAGCAGGTATACCTGTTACTAAGGAGGATACAAGTTGTATTTGTAGGTGATATGATTGTCTACCTAGGAAATTCAAGAGTCAGATTTTTTTAAAAACTTAGATATTATAAATAAGAGAGTAAAGTAGCCAGATATAAAGTAAATATATAAAAATATATTTCCTCCATACTTCCATACTGTTTCTGAAATATAATAGAAAAATCCCATCACAGTTGCAACCAAAAAACATAGCTAGGAATCTTTGTGAAGGAATGAAGGAATTTAAACAACAAAAACTATAAAACTTTATTGGGAAGCTGGGCCCAATGGCTCACGCCTGTAATCCTAGCACTTTGGGAGGCCAAGGTGGGAGGATCACTTAAGCCCAGGAGTTCAAGACCAGCCTGAGCAACATAGTGAGACCTTATCTCTAAAATAAAATAAAATAAATTTTAAAACTTTACTGAGAGACATAAAAGTGTTGAATAATTGGAGAGGCATTATTATTCTAAAAAACCAAATATGCTATAAAGATTTTAGTATTTCCTAAACTTAGATATTTAACCTAATTTCAATCAGGGCTTAGGTTTTTGTCTGTTTCTTTGTCTATTTTAATTGGTGGAGGTTATTCCCCCTCATAAGAATGATTCTGATGTTCATTTGGAAATAGACATGGTTGGAAATAGCCAAGATAGTTATGAAAAAGAAGAATGTATACAGGAGAAGAGCTTCTTCAATGCACTACTGTAAAGTTATAGAGATAAAAACATGTATGTAGTAGACAGGCTGGTAATAACCTAGCATACATCAGAGTCCAAAACCTGGTAGAGATGGCAGCTCAGTCAACGAAGAAAGGAGGGATTATTTAGGGAACAATGCTGGGTCGGTTATTTGAAGAAGAATTAGTTGGCTTCTCACTTTACTTGTACCACACACAAAAATAAAAAACCAGATAAAGAATTACATGTAAAGCAAAAGTTTAAGAGAAGAAAGTATGTGACCATCAGTGTCTGTAATGGGGAACAATTTTAAGGATAAAACTAACAAAATATCACAAAATAAAATTGATGCTGGCTGTTTAGTAGAAACAGAAAACCCCTTCCACTTATCGAAAATATACCATAAATAGGTTGGGCACAGTGGCTCTCGCCTGTAATCACAGCACTTTGGGAGGCCGAGGTGGGCAGATCACCTGAGTTTGGGAGTTCAAGACCAGCCTAGCCAACGGGGTGAAACCCTGTCTCTACTAAAAATACAAAATTAGCCAGACTTGGTGGTGCATGTCTGTAATCCTACATGTGGGAGGCTGAGGCACAAGAATCGCTTGAACCTGAGAGACGGAGGTTGCAGTGAGCAGAGATCACACCACTGCACTCCAGCCTGGATGACAGAGGGAGACTCTGTCTCAAAAAATATATATATTCACACATGCCATAAATAAAAGACAAATGGCAAACTAGGATAAAGTAGTTACAAGTATAATAATGGCCCTAATATATAAATCATTTTTTAATAAATCAATAGGAAAAGCTCTTGAATTTCAACAGAAAAGGGTACAGAATACATATCAAATACTAATAAAATTACCAATGGTAAAAACATTATTATTATTATTTTTTTTTTTTTTAAGTACAATTT
>NW_016805192.1:355624-365895 GCF_001698545.2 Rhinopithecus bieti | reverse complement strand
AAAAGGCCGGGCGTGGTGGCTCAAGCCTGTAATCCCAGCACTTTGGGAGGCCGAGACGGGCGGATCATGAGGTTGGGAGATCGAGACCATCCTGGCTAACACCGTGAAACCCCGTCTCTACTAAAAAATACCAAAAAAAACTAGCCGGGTGTGGTGGCGGGCGCCTGTAGTCCCAGCTACTCGGGAGGCTGAGGCAGGAGAAGGGTGTGAACCCAGGAGGCGGAGCTTGCAGTAAGCCGAGATTGCACCACTGCACTCCAGCCTGGGTGACAAGTCATATTGTATAGGGATGAGAAAGGGTTTAAAATAATACCTGGATGAAAAACAGGATGCAAGGTATTACATAGCTCCATTTTGGCTGAGTTTGAGATGATTGTGATTTCTTTAGTTTTTGCTATTTTCCCACATTTTCTATAATTATATATTTTACAGTTGGAAGCAAAAATAACCATTGAAAATTGTTTTCAAAGAATAATATTCAAGAGAATACAAGGTGCAGTAAGTTCTCAATATTTAGTTAAAATATAGAAATCTGTGGACCATTAACAGCAGTTATCTTTAGGTGATTTAATGTTGTTTTATAGATGGGTCTTTATTGATGGGATGTCACTATGTTGCCCAGGCTGGTCTTGAACTCCTGGCCTGAAGCAATCTTCCTACCTCTGCCTTCCAAGTAGCTGGGATTACAGGCACAAGCCATGGCAAATGTAGTATATTTTTATTTATTTTTTAGTGATGAGATCTCACTGTGCTGCCCAGGCTGGACTCCAACTCCTGGGCTCAAGCGATCCTCCAGCCTCAGCCTCCAGAGTAGCTGGGACTATAGGCACATACCACTCTGCCCAGCTTTATTTTTAAACTTTATTTCTATTTGTTTTGCAACTTTTGCTCTGTTAACAAATCTACTACTCTTATAAAAGTTAAAAAACATTCTTTTATTAAAACAAAGATTAGGCCGGGCGTGGTGGCTCATGCCTGTAATCCCAGCACCAGGAGGCCAAGCTGAATGGGTCACCTTAGGTGAGGAGTTTGAGATCAACCTGGCCAACATGGTGAAACCCCGTCTCTACTAAAAATGCAAAAATTAGCCAGGAGTGGCGGCACATGCCTGTAATCCCAGCTACTCAGAAAGCTGAGACAGGAGAATCACTTGAACCCGGGAGGCAGAGGTTGCAGTGAGCTGAGATTGTGTCATTGCACTCCAGCCTGGGCGGCAGAGCGAGACTTCATCTCAAAAAAAAAAAAAAAAAAAGATAATATCCTTATCAGAGATTTAATGGATACTAACCATATTTAATCCTCAGTCTCATGATGCTGATTTAATTTTTATTATCCATATATTGTCATATTTAGGTTATGTTCATTTTTCACCAATTTTGTTAATCCCTAGTGTTTTTGTTTCTTTTTGAGATGGAGTCTCGCTCTGTTGCCCAGACTGGAGTGCAGTGGTGCAGTCTCAGCTCACTGCAACCTCTGCCTCCTGAGTTCAGGTGATTTTCCTGCCTCAGCCTCCAGAGTAGCTGGGATTACAGGCGCCTGCCACCACACCCAGCTCATTTTTGTGTTTTTAGTAGAGACAGGGTTTCACCATGTTGGCCAGGCTGGTCTTGAACTCCTGACCTCAGTCGATCCATCCTCCTCTGCCTCCCAAAGTACTGGGATTACAGGCAGGAGCCACCACACCTGGCCATGTTTTTTGTTTATAAAAGAAAAAGAAAATTCCTAGAGTGCACTTTACTCCCTGATAGGAGACTAAATTACTTAAATATAAATTTTAGAAGGTACGTGTTAAATTAACCTAATGAATTAGTAGCATTCAGAAGTGTTTGTATCTGTTAAAGGTTCGAAATGTACAAACTATTTTCTTTTAATGGTGATTTTATTTCTAGTAAACTAAGAAATCATTATGCAGAAGAAACAGCACCCCTTAACCAAGTTCTTTTTATAAACCGTCTCTGTTCTCACTTTATTGGTAGGAAGGAATAATCTGTTTTCATGTGATATAAGTACTTGTGAGTCATGTTGAGTTTCTTCACTCATTTGTCCAATTCCCAGGCAATCTGTAGGTGGAGTTAACCTTTAGTTACATAATATAACAAAACAAACATTAACCCTACTGCTTCTGGGACAGTCTTCTCACCAAAACTCAGGGAAAATGGGAGGGTGTTGCCACTGACTGACTTAATGAAAGTATCTGACAAATGTAAGAGTTCTTTCAAATAGTGAAATAAGAAATGTATATCAAGTATTTGATGGACTGCTTACTTTCTATCTATACACACACACACTGTGTATCAGTGTATAATGCGTACTTTCGTTTTATAGCTATTAAATATGAGGTTCTAGAATGAGTTTTCAGTTTGCAGAATTCTGAGAATGTAATGCCATCACCTTTTTGAGGACAACAACCACGGTTGCTCTCGCCATATTTATTAGTCAAAATGAAGCAAAGTCAATCTGTTGAAAGCTTCGTTTTGTTTTTCTGATTAGTTTGTTTAATAAGACATTCAAATTATGATCTTTAATATTGTTTCTTCCCTTAATAGCTTGGTGCTAACAGTGGTTTGCACATCATCATCTTTGATGAAATTGATGCCATCTGCAAGCAGAGAGGGAGCATGGCTGGTAGCACGGGAGTTCATGACACTGTTGTCAACCAGTTGCTGTCCAAAATTGATGGCGTGGAGCAGCTAAACAACATCCTAGTCATTGGTATGTTTACTTTCTTAAAAAGTACAGTTCATTCAGAAACATTAGCCTTAAGTTCTGAATTAAGATGTGTGTAGGTTGTGATTAAACTGTTTTGCCAGTGTTTCCAAATTAGAATCCAGTGATATTAAAGAATCTTTTGTAATGCCTAGGCTTAATAGGAAAAATAAAAGATGGATTTCAGTCACTTGTAGGTTTAAGCTTATAGCTCACCCGCAGATGAAAAAGATGTAGGTTGAAGCTTATAGCTCACCCAAAATTAAAATACACATGAAACAATGGAATGCAGTGGTTTTCAAACTGGGTCTTGCAGGCCTTCAGGGGTCCTCAGCAGTGCTTTCAGGGTCAGTGAGGGCCAGGGAGTGCATTTCAGATCCTACATCACGATTATGACTTCCTCTTTTAGCTGTTTTAAGTACTGAGGTGCTTCTGAAGATGACTTCTCGGGGGGAAGAAAGAAAAACACCCTGCTGTTGTATGAAGTCTGAAAACCACTGGCCTATAAAAAAGAGAAGGAACTTTGGAGTCAGAGAGATTGTGTCACATTGCCCCTCTGTCACTTGGACAGATTATTTACCCTTTGAACCTTAAATTTTCTTTTTAAATACAGGAAGTTTTCATAACGTTTATATTCCATTGGCGTACACAATAGTGAAATAGTAAAACAAAGTCTCCTTAGCTTGTTAGGGAAATTACTATTCTTACATATACTAAAAGGACATTTGATTTTATTTTTGAACTCTGATCATTTGTTGTTTTGTTTTAACATCTGTGTTCAGGAATGACCAACAGACCAGATCTGATAGATGAGGCTCTTCTTAGACCTGGAAGACTGGAAGTTAAAATGGAGATAGGTAAGGAGATCTGTCACTGATTGGTGAGTGGAGGCATTTAGAGTTCATTAACAGGAACAATGTCATGTGGCTTAGTACTTTTTAGAAAAGTTTTATATCATGAGAAGTAGATGTTTACATGCTTGAGTACCTATAAGGAAGACATTAGGATTATAACAATCTCCTCTAGGCCGGGCACAGTGGCTCACGCCTCTAATCCCAGCACTTTGGGAGGCTGAGGCAGGTGGATCACTTGAGGCCAGTAGTTCGAGACATGCCTGGCCAACATGGTGAAACCTTGTCTGTACTAAAAATACAAAAAAATCAGCTGGGCATAGTGGTGTGCACCTGTAATCCCAGCTATTTGGAAGGCTGAGATAGGAGAATCACTTGAATCCTGGAAGCGAAGGTTACAGTGAGCTCAGATCGTACCACTGCACTCCAGCCTGGGAAACAGAGCGAGACTCTGTCTCAAAATAATAATAAATAATAATAATAATCTCCTCTGATGGTGCTTTCGAGACTAGGAAAATGCCTATTTTATTTTTAATTTCATCAGGCTTGCCAGATGAGAAAGGCCGACTACAGATTCTTCACATCCACACAGCAAGAATGAGAGGGCATCAGTTACTCTCTGCTGATGTAGACATTAAAGAGCTGGCCATGGAGACCAAGAATTTCAGTGGTGCTGAATTGGAGGGTCTGGTGCGAGCAGCCCAGTCCACCGCTATGAATAGACACATAAAGGTGAGGCAAATCAGCTAAACAGATTGTAAACATTATGCCAGAATTCTTTCTCTTTTCTTTCAAGCATATCAAGGAGTAGGGAAATACTGACTTTTGGTGGAGAAGAGATGGTAAAAGGAATAAGAATTAATTGTCAACTGCTAAATCTTCAGAGTAGCAAGAAGGAAAATAATGTTTGCATCTGCCCTGTAGTAACTGCTGACTCATCTACCTTAGGTCATCAATGTCTGACACAGACACGTGAAGTGAAAATTTTAAAGGAGTGTTTTTTTAATCTTTGTACTGTATTAAAAGTTGTAACATGGCCGGGCGCAGTGGCTCATTTGCCTGTAATCCCAGCACTTTAGGAGGCTGAGGCAGGCAGATCACGAGGTCAGGAGATTGAGACCATGCTGGCTAACACAGTGAAACCCCATCTCTACTAAAAATACAAAAAATTAGCTGAGCGTGCTGGCGGGTGCCTATAGTCCCAGCTACTCAGGAGGCTGAGGCAAAAGAATTGCGTGAACCCAGGAGGCAGAGCTTGCAGTGAGCCAAGATCGCGCCACTGCATTCCAGCCTGGGCGACAGAGTGAGACTCCATCTCAAAAAAAAAAAAAAAAAGAAAAAAGAAGTTGTAATATGTCAGAGGATGTGGGAGTTTCCACATACTAGAATTTGGGGGGCTGCTTTATTCAGCAAATATACTGAATACTTGATGTGCTCACAGTATTGGGCTGAAGACATAAAGATAACTGAACTCTTCCCTTGAGTCCAGAGTCAGGAAAATGGACATATTTTCAAATTAGTACCATAATATTGTAGTTGCCATGGTAGAAATACGTACTAGGATACTTTTATTTTGATAAATAAAGTGCTCTTGATTTTCCATCTCTTCTCTCCTTCAGGTTTTAGTTACCACCTGTAGACAGATTTACTGAACAAATCTGTCTCCTACTTTCAGATTTGTACTAAATACCCTCACCTAGATGTTTTATCAGGTTTCAGATTTAATATTCCAAAACCAAATTTCCTGTCTTTTTTACTACTTTTCTTTCTGCTCCCATTTCCCTGTTTATCCCAATTTCCCAGGCTTAAAACATCAGGATTATCTTTGATTCCTGACACTCTACTGTGCCCTACATCAAGTCACTTGCCAAATTTTTTCAGTTCTGTCTTGGCAGTGTCTTTAGTTCTCACTGCCACTACCTACCTTCTCTTTGATTAACCTTCCTGTTTCATATCATTCAACCATTCAGACATTTTCAATGATTCCCCATCATTTACAAAACAAAGTACAGGCTTTTTTTGGGTCTTTTGAGTCCTCTAGATCTGTCCCTAACTGGTCTTTTGGGTCCTCTAGATCTGACCCTAACTGGCCTTTCCAAATGTGCTCCTGATTGTTCTCCAGATGCTTCAGCCAAACATAAATAATCACCAGTCATCAGACATTAATTTATGTTTCGCCCTCTCTGCTTTGGTTTTGTTTTTTTGCATCACTGAGGATCTTCATCCTCTACATTTACCTGTCTTTTCATTACCTGGCTCATATGCTACCACTGTCTTCACACCTTTTCACATTTTCCCTTTCAAGAATGTTATACTCTTTTCCTTCTTGAAATAATAATGTATCATTTATGGTACTGTCAGTTGACTTTGGTTCACAGTAGATTTATTTGGCATCTACTGCATTGCTAGCCCCTGTTCTAGGAGTTAATACTCGAACTGCAAACAAGTAAAGTGCCTACTATTAAGCTGCCCACAGTCTAACCCTCCACGTGCAGAAACAAAGTGCATGCAAGGCAAGGAAGTGAACGCATGTCAGATATGGTCAACTTGTGGGGTGAGAAAAACCTTCATATGCATGTCTGTTGGTAGAGCAGGGCCTTTTAGGTAGAGGGAACAACAAATGCAAAGGAGCAGAGACATAGAATAACGTAGTAATTGGAGTAATTTAGTATTGCTTCAGCATGGAAGTTAGGGGAGGGGTGGTAGAGAGAGATTGTGGGGGTAAGTCAGGAGACTGAAGCAGGGATGGAGCACAAAAAGCCTTTTATACTCTGCTAAGAAGTATGGACTTTTTTTCTGTGAGTAGTGCTAAGCCATTGAGTTTTAAGAATAGCAGTGACATAGTGTTAAAACATAAGATCACTCTGGCAGCTGTGTCGAGTGGAGTAGTTAGAGGAGTGAAGTTGGTGACACAGGACAAGAGGGGGAACTTTTATAACAGTTCAGGCAAGAAATAAAAGCCTGAACAGTTAGGCTGAGTATGTTGTAGATATTTGGGTATATCCTATCACTGGTTCTAGACCAGGAGTCCAGCCAACTACCAGTTTTTATGAACAAAGGGCTTTTTTGGAACACAGCCACACCCGTTAATTTGTGTACTGTCTATGGTTGCTTGCATGCTACAGTGGCAGAGTTGAGTATTTACAACAGGGACTGCATGGCCTACAAAGCCTATTTTTGTGCTTTTATTTTAGGTACTATCTGCCACTTTACAGAAGTTTGCTGGCCCTCATAATAGACTTTAAATCCCTATCTTATTCACCTCAGAGTCTCCCACAGTACCCCAAATAGGTCTAAGTAATGAGCACATGGTAGGTGTCCAGTAAATTTTTTTTCTTTTTTTGAAGCAGAGTCTTGCTCTGTCCCCCAGGCTGGAGGGCAGTGGCACTGTCTTGGCTCACTGCAACCTCCGCCTGCCGGGTTCAAGCGAGTCTTCTGCTTCAGCCTCCCAAGTAGCTGGGACTACAGGCATGTGCCACCACACCCAGCTAATCTTTTGTATCTTTAGTAGAGTTGGGGTTTCACCATGTTGGCCAAGCTGGTCTCGAACTCCTGACTTCGTGAGCAGCCCACCTCGGGCTCCCAAAATGCTGGGATTACAGGTGTGAGCCACCATGCCCAGCTAATATTTTTTAACTGAGTAAACTTACATAAGTATTCTGGACTCAAACTGTATCCATAAGTCATAATTTCCCTATGTGATAGAAGTGGCTTTGTTCTAGCTCAAGAATGCCAAAGGTTTGGATGGTGTGGGAATATTGTATTGGGTCTTTATAGAATGGATCCATTCAGGGACTATGTTTTTATTCTTCTTCTTGCTATACTGTTTTTTGTTTGTTCATTTGTTAGTTTGTTTTGAGACAGAGTCTCGCTCTTTTGCCCAGGCTGGAGTGCAGAGGCGCAATCTCGGCTCACTACAAGCTCCGCCTCCCAGGTTCAGCCATTCTCCTGCCCCAGCCTCCCGAGCAGCTGGGACTACAAGCGCCTGCAACCACGCCTGGCTAATATTTTGTATTTTTAGTTGAGATTGAGTTTCACCGTGTTAGCCAGGATGGTCTCAATCTCCTGACTTCGTGATCCTTCCGCCTTGGCCTCCCAAAGTGCTGGGATTACAGGCATGAGCCACCATGCTGTACTGTTTTAATAAGAAGAGATGGTAACTTCAAGAAAAATGATGTAAACTGTGTGAAAATTGCTCGCTACCATACTGTTGTTTCATCTCAGACCACATGGGTACATCCTGATATAATCCACAGTCACTAGTTTACTAGTTGTCGTATTTTTCACATGCGTTGGCCATGGAATTTTTCTCTTATTTAGTCATTTGTCATTTTAACTACAATAATCCCATCCCAAAATTTCACTTTAAGCCATTGTCTCAGTAAGAAACATGCTTTCTTCAAGCATATATTGGGTTTATCTACATATGAGGCAATGAGGAATGGTGGGAAGACCGCAGATACCGTAGTCAGAAGGTGTGGTTATGCATTACGTTTCTTTCACTTTTTTGTTTCTGACCTGTCAAGGGGAAATACTACCTATCTAGTCAGATTTTTATGAGAATGAAAACAAATACTTTATATAAAAGTGCCTTGTAAACTCTGTACATGCTAGTTATCTCCATTTTTTATTATTGGCTGATTTGAGAGGGTATCAGTACATCCTTTTGATAGATGAATTTCTGATTTTATTGACTCTTTGTAGTTACACTTTTTCTAATTGTAAAGCTAAAATGTTTGTCACCCTTGTACAGAATATATTATCCTTCTAATTTGCAAGTAACCAGAATTCAAATACTTCACATTGTTTTCATCACTTTTTTCCATGTGATAGAATTAGCTGTAAGCTTCAGGTGATGTATATTGACTTGTGACCATTACTCCTTATACCAAACAGCTCCTAATTTTTCACCATGTCAGTGGAATAACTATGTAGGCACTTTGGGGATGAGAAAGCTATGTAAGACACTAATCTTACTCCCAAAAAGAAATATTACTGAAGTTTCATTTTCTGCATTTTTAAAAATCTGCATTGTCAGAAGGTCTTTAAAGACTATTTTTCCAGTGTCTCATCCTTGGCTAAACAAAAGAAATACAGTTTTAGTCTTCCATTGCTATACATGTTTATAGCTTTACTAATTGTGATTGATGAATAAATATTTAAATTGAAACTTATAATTTAAAGTTGTTACTGAACTTTAAAACATTTAAAACGTACAAGTGTTCTTTCTTTGTATTTTAAAAAGTCGTTATTAGTGTTATTTTGCTTCCTTTTCAGAAGATTGAGGCCTAAACAAAGATTTAGTCAGGTGGACTAAACAAGTCTTTCCTGTTAAACTGTTTTTTCAGGGTTTCTGAAACAAGTGGAAAATCTGGTCATAAACACCTGTTGTTCATGTCATTTGTACTTGAACCTATGATTGCAGTCAACTAAAATTCATGTGACATTTGGTTGTTTTTATCCTGAAAGAAATTTCTGCTTCAGGTAGAGAAGATTCATAACCCAAATTTTTTCTCTAATCTGTTGTGAGGAAATAAACTGAGGACACACACATACACACTCACACGCTTTCCACGTGAGTCAAAGCTCTAAGTTATGTTTACAGAATTTCATAAAATTTCTTATTTTTTTGCAGAATTTTTGATTGGTTAAGGTCATTCTACCCTTAATTTAAGAGGAATGATAAGAACTTTGAAAGGTCAGATTTAAAAGGTTATGAAATTTAAGGGTGACCACTTGATATTTGCTAGTGTTGAAATACAAGTTTATTAGTTTCTGCAGGTATAAGCTGAAAGATGCTGCCTCTTCTATATTGATTAGCTGTTACAAATAAAATGCAGGAAAAATGTTGCTAATTCAAACAAATGAGAAAAGATTTTCTGAACGAGTAAAAATTCAGAAATATAGACTTTTTAAAATAAGATTTTACAAATTTTGATAAAATACTAAAAGTCAACTAAGAGCAGTCCTTAGAAAATTTATTTTAATGAGCAGGTAGGAATAATTTACAATTGGAATATTCATTGCTTACAATTATGTAATTTATAGAATTCCTTGTGTGGCTGAAAACAGCTTGTTCTGAAATACCTCTTCCCCACACCCATCTTAATTCACTTTTAAGAAAGGACTCAGCAATTAATTGGGTGAGTCTTTTCTTAATAATTAGCAAAATGGCAAGTTTTATACCAGCTTCAGTCCTGAAATCTATCTTATTTTTTGGCAAATGTTGAAAGATGGGCAAGATTTTTCTTTCATACTGCTGTATGTATCTGTCATTTGAATTCGATTTTACTATAAGAGAATCAGAATGCAAAATATTATGGTAAAAACCTAAACCTGTGTAGGAAGGAGGTGTTTAAAGTGAGGCTGGTAGCTTTGTTGAGATTTTAATGTTTCAGTCAGAGCTCCTGTCTTCACTTTGACTTGAGTTTGTATCTTGTAGAATCCTTTCAGATGTATCAAAAAGTTAGAATCAGAGTTAAAACTTTTATATAAGGGTACCTAGGAAGGAAATCCTGTATCTGCCTTTTATAATTTATGAAAACCTTCAGGTTTGTATAAGTATGAAATGAGATAATGTGATATGATGAAATTAGATAGTGTATATGAGCATACTTTATAAACTATGAAGAACTATAGACAGTTATTATTAATTATCATAATTCTTTCATGGATATGCTTGGTTCCTGTGACACCATTTTTCTTTTTTTCTGG
>NW_016805192.1:336187-355335 GCF_001698545.2 Rhinopithecus bieti | reverse complement strand
TTCTTTCTTTGTATTTTAAAAGTCGTTATTAGTGTTATTTTGCTTCCTTTTCAGAAGATTGAGGCCTAAACAAAGATTTAGTCAGGTGGACTAAACAAGTCTTTCCTGTTAAACTGTTTTTTCAGGGTTTCTGAAACAAGTGGAAAATCTGGTCATAAACACCTGTTGTTCATGTCATTTGTACTTGAACCTATGATTGCAGTCAACTAAAATTCATGTGACATTTGGTTGTTTTATCCTGAAAGAAATTTCTGCTTCAGGTAGAGAAGATTCATAACCCAAATTTTTTCTCTAATCTGTTGTGAGGAAATAAACTGAGGACACACACATACACACTCACACGCTTTCCACGTGAGTCAAAGCTCTAAGTTATGTTTACAGAATTTCATAAAATTTCTTATTTTTTTGCAGAATTTTGATTGGTTAAGGTCATTCTACCCTTAATTTAAGAGGAATGATAAGAACTTTGAAAGGTCAGATTTAAAAGGTTATGAAATTTAAGGGTGACCACTTGATATTTGCTAGTGTTGAAATACAAGTTTATTAGTTTCTGCAGGTATAAGCTGAAAGATGCTGCCTCTTCTATATTGATTAGCTGTTACAAATAAAATGCAGGAAAATGTTGCTAATTCAAACAAATGAGAAAAGATTTTCTGAACGAGTAAAATTCAGAAATATAGACTTTTTAAAATAAGATTTTACAAATTTTGATAAAATACTAAAAGTCAACTAAGAGCAGTCCTTAGAAAATTTATTTTAATGAGCAGGTAGGAATAATTTACAATTGGAATATTCATTGCTTACAATTATGTAATTTATAGAATTCCTTGTGTGGCTGAAAACAGCTTGTTCTGAAATACCTCTTCCCCACACCCATCTTAATTCACTTTTAAGAAAGGACTCAGCAATTAATTGGGTGAGTCTTTTCTTAATAATTAGCAAAATGGCAAGTTTTATACCAGCTTCAGTCCTGAAATCTATCTTATTTTTTGGCAAATGTTGAAAGATGGGCAAGATTTTCTTTCATACTGCTGTATGTATCTGTCATTTGAATTCGATTTTACTATAAGAGAATCAGAATGCAAAATATTATGGTAAAACCTAAACCTGTGTAGGAAGGAGGTGTTTAAAGTGAGGCTGGTAGCTTTGTTGAGATTTTAATGTTTCAGTCAGAGCTCCTGTCTTCACTTTGACTTGAGTTTGTATCTTGTAGAATCCTTTCAGATGTATCAAAAGTTAGAATCAGAGTTAAAACTTTTATATAAGGGTACCTAGGAAGGAAATCCTGTATCTGCCTTTTATAATTTATGAAAACCTTCAGGTTTGTATAAGTATGAAATGAGATAATGTGATATGATGAAATTAGATAGTGTATATGAGCATACTTTATAAACTATGAAGAACTATAGACAGTTATTATTAATTATCATAATTCTTTCATGGATATGCTTGGTTCCTGTGACACCATTTTTCTTTTTTTCTGGTTTTTTTTTTTTTTTTGGAGATGGAGTTTCTCTCTTGTTGCCTAGGCTGAAGTGCAGTGGCACAATCTCAGCTCACCACAACCTCTGCCTCCCAGGTTCAAGCAATTTGCCTGCCTCAGCCTCCAAAGTAGCTGGGATTACAGGTGCCCACCACCATGCCCGGCTAATATTGTATTTTTAGTAGAGACAGGGTTTCGCCATGTTGGTCAGGCTGATCTTGAACTCCCGACCTCAGGTGATCCGCCTGCCTCGGCCTTCCAAAGTGCTGGGATTACAGGTGTGAGCCATTGTGCCGGGCCCATTTTTCTTTATTTAAACTTAGAAATGCCAAATAAATGCAATTAATATTTATCAAATGCCTCATATGTGCCAATATAAGCCCTATTAATAATTTAAATGTTTATGTTTTATTTGTTTGTTTGTTTTTGTTTTTGAGAGGGAGTCTCGCTCTGTCGTCCAGGCTGGAGTGCAGTTGCGCGATCTCAGCTCACTACAAGCTCTGCCTCCTGAGTTCACGCCATTCTCCTGCCTCAGTCTCCCAAGCAGCTGGGACTACAGGTGCCCGCCACCACTCCCAGCTAATTTTTTGTATTTTCAGTAGAGACAGGGTTTCACCGTGTTAGCCAGGATGGTCTGAATCTCCTGACCTCATGATCCACCCATCTCGGCCTCCCAAAGTGCTGGAATTACAAGCGTGAGTCACCGTGCCCAGCCCAATAATTTAAATGTTAATTGTTCTATTGAAGTAAAATATTTGTCTCTTTGTTACTTCTTACTTTCTTTTTAAAAGTATAGAAGTTGGCCGGGCACGGTGGCTCAAGCCTGTAATCCCAGCACTTTGGGAGGCCGAGACGGGCGGATCACGAGGTCAGGAGATCAAGACCATCCTGGCTAACACTGTGAAACCCCGTCTCTACTAAAAAATACAAAAAACTAGCCGGGCGAGGTGGCGGCGCCTGTAGTCCCAGCTACCCGGGAGGCTGAGGCAGGCGAATGGCATGAACCCGGAAGGCGGAGCTTGCAGTGAGCTGAGATCTGGCCACAGCACTCCAGCCTGGGTGACAGAGCGAGACTCAGTCTCAAAAAAAAATAAAAAAAATTAAAAAAAATAAAAGTATAGAAGTTATAGATGATGGCCAGGGCCACGTGGCTCAAGCCTGCTAATCCCAGCACTCTTGGGAGGCCGGAGACGGTGGATCACGAGGTCAGGATGATGGAGCACCATCCTGGCGTAACACTGGTGAAACCCCCTCTCTACTAAAAATTACAAAAAAACTAGACCGGCGTGGCCTGGCGGGCGGGCCTGTAGTCCCAGCCTACTCAGGAGGCTGAGGCAGGGAGAATGGCGTAAACCCGGGAGGCGGAGCTTGCAGTGAGCTGAGATTCAGCCATCTGCCACCCAGCCTGGGCCGGACACAGCGAGAACTCCCGTCTCAGAAAAAAAAAAAAAAAAAAAAAAAAAAAGAAGTTATAGATGGATGGGATGGCATTCTTTTAGTAAAAGATTCAAGAATGTCAAAGCATATAGGGAAAAGTGAGAAAGGCCATCTCTAACACTGTTTTCCTTTCACTCTCCGGAGTTAGCCAGAATTTGGGATATATCTTTGAAGTTTGTTTTCTTTATATAATATTTACATTCATATACATGTATGCTTTTTTTAGAAAAATGAACATTAATAGAATTATACTGCAGTTTTCATTTTTCACTTGCAAATATTCCTTGGATAGCTTTCTGTGTCAATATATTTAAGTCTCCTTCATTATTTTGGACAAATGCAGAGTGTTCTAGAATATTGCCACATAATGGAAAATATAAGATCCATGAACACAGGGACCTTTTCTGTTTTATTTACTGCTATGACTCCAGTTCCTCGAACAGGCTTGGTGTCTGGTAGGTACTCAGTAAATAGAATTAATGAATAATTCATTTAACATACGGATTATTTCTGGTTGTGGCTGTTGAAAATAGTACTGTTGTGAAAATGCTTACTTGCCTCCCTATACACACAAAGAATCATTTTCTAGGGTAGCCATCCAAATATCTTTTCAAAGACATGGTTTCATTGTCTTGTAGTTTCTGGTGTTGCCGGTGAGAGCTATCATACCAATCTCATTCTGATTTCTTTGCAGGAAATCTATTTTTGTCCCTCAGAAAAGTTCTAGGACTTTCTCTTCACCTTTGGTGCTCTGAAAGTTTACAACAGTGGGTCTGGACATCGTGTGCTGCTTTTCATTTATCCCAGTCATCACTCCCTGAACCCTTTAAACTGCAGAGGCACACCTTTCTTCAGCTATAGGAAATTTTTTCTCCTCTATCTTTTATTGTTTCTTCTCTATGACTCTTTCTGTTCGCTCCTTCCGAGAATCCTGTTAGATCACAGTTAAAACTTCTGGATATTTCTTTCATGCTTTGTAGCCTTTCTGTCTCACTTTCTGTCATTTTGTGGGATTTGGGGCGGAGAGGAAGATAAATAACTGTGTTCTGTTTGCCATCTTCACCCAGCTTCCTGACATAGTTCTTTTTATCCCACAAGGGTGACTTTTTTTTTTATCTGTCATTTCATTTGTCTCGCAGCCTCTTCCTAAAAAAAAATATATGACTCATATTTCATAATAATTGATGGGAGGTTGATATTTATTTAACATGCTTTTGTTTCATAGTCAGCTTTTTTTGAAGATGCTTTTTTTTTTTTTTCAAAGCCATGATACCAATTTAAAAATTAGGTTGTGTTGCTTTGTGCTATTGGTAGTGAGCCCAGTCGCTTTAAAACACGTGTTGGTATCTTAATCACTCATCAGGTCCAGGCAGCTCCAAGTGCTGATAAAGGCCTTGATGCTTCTCCAGATGTCTAAATGCTAGGTCCAGGTGCAGTAAGCAGACTATTTGGAGCTGGCACGTAGATTCTGAAGCACAACGTATTAATACAAATCAGAGTTTTAGGTTCTTGGTCTCCTAGAGTAATGGTTCTTAAGCCTGGTTCAGTACCAGAATCACCTGTGGTACTTGATAAAACTATAAAGACCCTCTATTAGACCTGTTAAATCAAAATGCTATGGGGAATGGAACTGAGTGCCTGTATATCTCTGAAGGCTCTGGAGGTTATTCTGATACGCAGCCAAGTATGACTGTGTTTTCATGTCTGTATATATTTTCTTTTTGTATGGGTTTTCACTGTTCTTACTCTCTGTATGTATTTTTTCTTACTCATTCCTCATGAGTAAAATGGCTATATGGTGTCCCTTGGTACAGATGTGTTCTAATTTACATAACATCCCCTCTTGGCAGACATTATTAATATGCTTCTCGTCTTTTTTCATAACAAGTTACTTTAGTAGATATACTTGTACATGTAACTTTGTACACATTTGTGAATATATGGGATAAATTACTAGAAGTGGACTTGTTCAAAGGGTATATGTATTTGTGAATTTGAGAGATGTGTTTTATTTGATTCCAATTTTTAAAATTGTTTTCAAATACCCATAAAATTGACTGGGTGCGGTGGCTCATGCCTGTAATCCCAGCACTTTGAGAGGCCGAGGCGGGTGGATCTCAAGGTCAGGAGATCAAGACCATCCTAGCTAGCACGGTGAAACTCTGTCTGTAGTAAAAATACAAAAAATTAGCCAGGCATGGTGGCAGGTGCCTGTAGTTCCACCTACTCGGGAGGCTGAGGCAGGAGAATGGTGTGAACCTGGCAGGTGGAGCTTGCAGTGTGCCAAGATCGCGCCACTGCACTCCAGCGTGGACAACAGAGCGAGACTCCGTCTCAAAAAAAAAAAAAAGTAAAATTTACCATGTAACCATTTTAAATGTACAATTCAGTGGCATTAAATACATTCTTAATGTTGTGCAACCATCACTACCTTTCGTCTCCAGACCTCTTTTCATCTTGTAAAACTGACTGAAACTCCATACCCATAAACAGTAACTCCCCATTCCTTCCTCTCCCTATCCCTGGCAACTACCATTTTACCTTCTGTCTCTTGGATATCAGCTACTCCAGGAACCTCATATAAGTGGATTGTACGGTATTTGCTTATTTAACTTAGCATAATGTCCTCAAGGTTCATCAAGTTGTAGCATGTCAGAATTTTCTTTCTTTTTAAGGCTGAATAATATTCCATTGTGTGTACGTAACACATTTTGTTTTTCTGTTCCTCTGTCAATGGCCATATGAATTTCTTCCACATTTTAGCTATTGTGAGTAATGCTGTCATGAACAAGGCTGTACAGATATCTCTTCAAGACCCTGTTTTCAGTTGTTTGGGTTATAGACCCAGAAGTGGAATTGCTGGATCATATGATAATTCTATTTTTAATTTTATTAGGAACCACCATATTTTTGTTTCCCACGGTGACTGAACCATTTTACTTACGTTCCCACCAGCAGTGCATAAAGGTTCTGATTTCTCCGCATCCTCACCAACACTTCTTATTTTCTGTGTTTTTGTGGTAGTAGCCTTCCTAATGAGTATGAAGTGAAATCTCTTTGTAGTTTGGATTTGCATTTCCCTAATGATTAGTGAGGTTGAACATCTTTTCATGTGCTTATTTAAGGCCATTTGTATATCTTTTTTGGAGAAATGTTTGTTTAAGTTCTTTGCCCATTTTTGATTTGGTTTTTTGTTGTTCAATTTTGGCAGTTATCTATGTATTCTGGATATTAATCCCTTATATATGTGATTTGCAAATATTTCAGATTTTTTAATGTATGAAAATATGCGTTTTAATCCTCAAGAGTTAACGTTCTTAAACTGAAATTATTCTTAGCTATTCTTAAATCTTGGAAGTCCTTACATTTTGTTTTTATCTCTTCTTAGGCCAGTACTAAAGTGGAAGTGGACATGGAGAAAGCAGAAAGCCTGCAGGTGACGAGAGGAGACTTCCTTGCTTCTTTGGAGAATGATATCAAACCAGTGAGTATGCCCATTGAGTGATATATAGGCCAAAAAGTAATGATAATAACTCAGGAGAAAAATAAGTGCCATTTACCCAGTATTATGGAAGGTTATGGCATATGCAGTTTCATAAAATGAGAAAATCTTAATATTGGAAATGTTCAGTATGCAAACATCTGTACAATAATCCCAGTGGCTGGTGATATTACTTACCTAAATATTTTCATGATAGGAAGCTTACCATCTTGTAAGGCAGGCCATTCAGGTTTGAGACTTTCCAGTTGTTGTTTTACTTTATATTGAACTAGAGCTTTTTTTCTGATTGGTTCTTATACAATCCCAAACTACAGAAACCTAAATTCAGTCCATCTTCCATATGTCAGTCATTAGGATATTTAAAATTAACGCTCATATCCTCCTCCTCCTCCCCTCTCTCTCTCTCTCCTTCTTCTCCTCAGCCTCCTCCAAGGCATCCCTTTTTCTTGCTCAATACATTTAGTTTCTCTGACTACTGGTTTTTTTTTTTTTTTTTTTTTTTTTTTTTGAGACGGAGTCTCGCTGTGTCGCCCAGGCTGGAGTGCAGTGGCGCGATCTCGGCTCACTGCAAGCTCTGCCTCCCGGGTTCCCGCCATTCTCCCGCCTCAGCCTCCGAGTAGCTGGGACTACAGGCGCCCGCCACCGCGCCGGCTAGTTTTTTGTATTTTAGTAGAGACGGGGTTTCACCGTGTTAGCCAGGAGGGTCTCGATCTCCTGACCTCGTGATCCACCCACCTCGGCCTCCCAAAGTGCTGGGATTACAGGCTTGAGCCACCGCGCCCGGCCAGTTTCTCTGACTACTGTAGTTTCTAAGACTTAAAAAAAAGTGTCAGTTTTCTTAAAAGGCATTCAAAATAGTCATAGTTGAGCTTTAGAATGCAGTATAAGGTTATTAACCCATTTTCCTATAAAACAACTACTAACATTTGAGTAACTTTTGTTTAGAGTCCTGTGTTAATACAAAAACAAATTGTAGAAAGTCCCAGTTCTTAAAGAGTGTGTGTTTGATTTTCTTTCTTAAATGGACTTCAGGTCCATTAAGATTCATCTTAATCTTTATGACACACTGTTATTAGTCTGTATTTTCATGATGTGTAAAATAAGATATGGTGTATGTAGTTATCTGGGACTTGCTATTTATTAAATATTTTATTGCCAAGAGTCATCTATGTCAGGATTTCCCAACCTCCAGTACAGGTCCGTGACCTGTTAGGAAATGGGCCACACAGCAGGAGGTGAGCAGCAAGCAAGTGAGCCTCATCTGTATTTACAGCCACTCCCCATTGTTCGCATTACCACCTGAGCTCTACCTCCTGTTAGATCTTTGGTGACATTAGATTCTCATAGGAGTATTAACTCTATTGTGAACTGCACATCTGAGGGATCTAGATTGCACACTCCTTATGAGAATCTAATGCCTGATGATCTGTCACTGTCTCCCATCACCCCCAGATGGGACCATATAGTTAGTTGCAGGAAAACAAGCTCAGGCTCCCACTGATTCTACATTATGGTGATTTGTATAATTATTTCATTATATATTGCAATTTAAGAATAGAAATAAAGTGCACAATAAATGTAGTGATGTAGTGTGCTTGGGCCGGGCACAGTGGCTCATGCCTGTAATCCTAGCATTTTGGGAGGCCGAGGCAGGCAGATCATGAGGTCGGGAGTTCAAGACCAGCCTAACCAACATGGTGAAACCCTGTCTGTACTAAAAATACAAAAATTAGCTGGGCATAGTGGTGTGTGCCTGTAATCCCAACTACTCAGGAGGCTGAGGCAGGAGAATCACTTGAACCCAGGAGACAGAGGTTGCAGTGAGCCAAGATCGCACCACTGCACTCCAGCCTGGGTGACAGAGCGAGACTCTGTCTCAAAAAAAAAAAAAAAGGTAATACACTTGAAACATCCCGAAACCACCGCCTTCCCCCGCATGGAAAAATTGTCTTCTATGAAACTGGTCCCTGATGCCACAAAGGTTGGGTACTGCTGATCTATATGATTTCTTATAACTAAACATCCTTCATTTTCATGCTGAATAGCATTCCATTGTGTGACCACCACAGTTCATCTATTTTCCTGTCGATTGTGAATGTTGTCAGTTTTTTATTAAAAAAAAGATTTGTCATAAGCATTCTTGAATGAATTTCTCTTATTTAGGAATAAAATTATTGGGTTGTTGGATATATGCACGTCCAGCTTTCAAAAAAACATTTTTCAGTGGTTGAACCAATTAGCACTGCCCCCAATACTGTGAAAGATATCCGTTCTGCATCCTCTCCAACACTTTGTATTATCAGATTTATTTTTTATTTATTTATTTTTGAGATGGAGTCTCACTCTGTCACCCAGACTGGAGTGCAGTGGTGCAATCTCAGCTCACTGCAACCTTCATCTCCCAGATTCAAGCAGTTCTCCTGCCTCAGCCTCCCAAGTAGCTGGGATTACAGGTGCCCACCACCATGCTTGGCTAATTTTTGTATTTTTAGTAGAGACGGGGTTTCGCCATGTTGGCCAGACTGGTTTTGAACTCCCGACCTCAGGTTGTCTGTCTGCCTCGGCTTTCCAAAGTACTGGGATTACAGGCGTGAGGCACTGCACCCAGCCTCAGATTTGATTTTTGCCATTCAGTTGGGTGTAAAATGAGATCTCATTTCAGTCTTGATTTGCATTTTAGTTATTACTTAAGAACTTAAGCATTTCTCTATATGTTAATTGACCACACTTGTGTTGTGTGAAATACTGTTCAAGTCTTTTGCCTATTTTTCTGTTGTACTGCTTATTTGACTGATACAAGTTCTTTATATACTTTTTTCTCAATTTTGTATTGTTTTAAAATACATATGAAGTTTACCATTGTAATCATTTTTAAATGTATAGTTCAGTGGTATTAAGCACATTCATAATGTTGTGTAATCATCACCACCATCCATCTCCAAAACTCTTTTCTTCTTCTTGAACTGAAATTCTATACCCATTAAACAATAATTCTTTTTTCCCTCCCCTACAACACCTGACAGCCACCATTCTACTGTCCATCTTTATGAATTTCAGTAATCTTAAGTACCTCATATAAGTGAAATCATAGTATTTGTCTTTTTGTAACTGGCTTATTTAATGTAGCATAATGTCCTCAAAGTTCACCCATCTTGCAGCAAGGGTCTGGAGGATAAAACCAAAAAAATGAAGTTATGGGATATGTAAGGAAGATATACACGTTATGTATCTTGGGAGAGGCACTGTTTTATGGTTCAGGTATCTTGAAGCTTCTGCTGTGAGGCTTGGAGTATATAACTGGAACAATTAAAGACAAAAGCCAGCCTATAATTTTTTTTTTTTTTTTTTTTTAATGAGATGGAGTCTCTCTCTATCTCCCAGGCTGGAGTGCAATGGCGTGATCTCAGCTCACTGCAACCTCCGCCTCCCGGGTTCAAGAGATTCTCCTACCTCAGCCTCCCAAGTAGCTAGGATTACGGGCACACACCACCACAGCCAGCTAATTTTTGTATTTTTAGTATAGATGGGGTTTCACCATGTTGGCCAGGTTGGTCTGGAACTCCTGACCTCAGGTGATCTGCCTGCCTCAGCCTCCCAAAGTGCTGGGATTACAGGCTTGAGTCACTGCGCCCAGCCGTAAAAATTTCTTAGAATAACCATTCGGCCAGTAGGAATTAGGCTCATCATTACTTTTTACACTACTGCAGAATTTGCCATATCCAGGCCAAAGAATGAGGACCTTCCTCTGTATTCAGAAATCAAAGGACCAGTATATGCAAGGAGACTGCCTAAAAAGTGGTCTGAAAAATTATTTTGTGGCAAAGTAATAGAGATATGAGATCACTGGATACTGTTTCAGAGACAGTGTTACAAAAACAGCTTTGTGTGAGGTGCATGTTCTGAAGAACTGTTAAAACTCTTCCATACATCAGGTAATCAAAAGTTGACTTTTTGAGGGCTGTGATGATATTTAAAAAGTTAAAATTCTCAAGATACATGATCTTTACATGTACATGATCTTTACATATGGTAGGTTATGTTTTCCTATTCTGTTAACCTCATGAAAATCCAATTCAATTGTAAATACTAAAGTTATTGACTACTTTTGGTAGCTGTTTTGATGGGAGGTATAACCTTTGAGATTAAAAGTTGAAAATGAAGAAGGGTGCAATTTAAGCTCCAATATGTAGTGAACACAAATAGAATTATTTTCTGTATTAATTGCTTTTATATCCTTTTCATTACAGCTGCTCATTTCTATCTCATCCTAAATCTTGTATTTACACATATAAACTTAACGTTGGTGCCATTTAACTATGTCCCCTACCACAAAGTTGATGTGAACATGATCTTCTCATTACCATTTTGTATTCTCATGTTAATCCATAGCACCTGCAGTCAGTGTTAAGGTAGTATATTTGTCAACTGCGCTGTTTCTAATTTCTAAGTCCATAATCTCATTTTTCCTTTGTTCTTAACAGAACAGCCTCAAACTGCATACTGTTGATAAAAATAAGCACATTGGAACATACTCTTTTTTTTTTTTTTTTTTTTTTTTTTGAGACGGAGTCTCGCTCTGTCGCCCAGGCTGGAGTGCAGTGGCCTGATCTCAGCTCACTGCAAGCTCCGCCTCCCGGGTTTACGCCATTCTCCTACCTCAGCCTCCCGAGTAGCTGGGACTACAGGTGCCCGCCACCTCGCCCGGCTAGTGTTTTGTATTTTTTAGTAGAGACGGGGTTTCACCGTGTTAGCCAGGATGGTCTCAATCTTCTGACCTCGTGATCCACCCGTCTCGGCCTCCCAAAGTGCTGGGATTACAGGCTTGAGCCACCGCGCCCGGCCGGAACATACTCTTTCTCTCAGGAATTATGAGGGTTTGAGCTCTCGTAGATTCTGAGCCTAGAATCCATTGTTTTTATTCCATGAGGTCACTAAAAGCAGCCTTTTTTTTCCTATTGGGAAAAAAGTTAAATGATAAATTATACAAGTTGTTTTGCTTTCCAGGCTTTTTATATTAATATGGGATAGTGATCAATACCTTTAGCATGTACGAATTATAACTCATCTTTTATACTGTTAAATATTTTAGTTTTTAACACTAATGCTCAAAATGCTTTAAACTGTCCTTTTTCTTAATAGGCATTTGGCACAAACCAAGAGGATTATGCAAGTTACATTATGAACGGTATCATCAAATGGGGTGACCCAGTTACTCGAGTTCTAGATGATGGGGAGCTGCTAGTGCAGCAGACTAAGAACAGTGACCGCACACCATTGGTCAGCGTGCTTCTGGAAGGTGAGGACGAATGAGGAGATGGCATTAAAAGTTAAAGGAAAAACAGCATTTTTTAAAAGCCCTTAGGCACATTCTAGAAAAGTGAATTCTTTCCCATTTTTAACCTTGTTCTTGATCTGAAAATAGTAATCCAGTCTATGTACCAATATTGTATACAAATTAAAATTCTCTTGGGGTAGAATGTTACTGAGGAATGATAGTAACTAGTTTTCTTGTAGGATTATATCTGTATTTCTGTGGCACTTAATACACTGAATGATGCCACATAGCTTCAATTCAATTAAATAAATATTTACTGAGTACTTGTATTTTAGTCATTGAACTAGTTGCTGGGGATACAAAGACATTCAAGTATTCATTCAGTCTGGTCATGAACAAAGGCAGTGTAAAGAAATTCCTGACTACAGTATATATGTGTAAAGTTGTGTGAATACAAGTCATTTTGCATAGGGGTGGTCGGGAAAACTAGAGATGATATTTAATCTAGGCCTTGAAAGACCAGTTAGGATTTTACTGAGTAGACAGACAAAAGGGGAAGAACATTCCATTCACAAATAATTAATTTACAGTTATAATTAGTATGACAGCAGAAAAGTTCAGTGAGGCCCCATGACAAGGGAACCTAACTACCTTTAAAGGTCTGGGGGGTGAGAGCTCCCTGAGAGAAACATATTAAGCCATAACTTGACCAATGAGGAGACTCTGGCCAGGCAAAGTCACTGGGGAAGATGTTTGAAGCAGAGCATGTAAGTCCTGGGCAGGAAGGAGCTTGAAACAGAAAGGGAGATTGTCCTGACATGAGACTGTAGAAGCAGACAGAATCCAGTTCATATAAAGCCTTGTAGGCCATGTTAAAGATTTAGACTATCTTAGGGGCAGTGGAAAGCCATTTGTAGGATTTTAAGCAGTGAAGCCACATCATCATGACTGCTTTATGATGGAGAATGGATTGGAGGGGCAAAAAGATACAGGAGAGACTAATGGTTAGAAGCAGTTGGATTAGTCTTAATGAGAGTCGATTGTGGTTTGAAGTATGTGGAGTAGTGTAGATGGAGATAAGTAGACTAATTAGAAATATTTAGGAGATAGAGTTAAAATGACCTCATTATTATTGTCAATCATAATTAAGCTAACATTTTTTGAGCCCTTGCTATTTGCCAGTCATTCTACTAGCACTGTGCACATACTATTTATTTAAACCCCACTTAAGTCCTCCAAGGGTCGATGCTGCTGTTGTCTCTATTTTGTAGGTGGGGAAGCTGAAACTTAGAAATATTTGTTAGATTGGATGTGGGCAGAGGCATCAAACATGACCCCCTGGGTTCTGGCATACACAGCCCGGTAAATGGTGCTGTTTACTAAGATTGGGAACACTAATGGAAAGCAGATTTCTGGAAGAAAGTTGATGGGTTCAGTTTTGAACATGTTAAATTCAAGGGTCATATAGGAGAAGTAAATCGGAAATGTTGATCTGCCTGTTGGATATGTGGGTCTGGCTGGCAGTAGACTCATGAGTTGTCAGTATATAAGACTGTGGTTGAAGCCATGGGAGTGGATGAAATCACTTACGGTGAGGGTATGGGTTGAGATGAAAAGGAGGACTAGAACTTGTCTCTGAGGCATGTTAACACTTAAGGACTAAACAGAGCAGAAAAATTGACAAAAGAGACTGAGCAAGAGTAACCAGAGAGGAAAGAGGGGAAAGAGAGAATGTGTATTACAGAAGCCAAGAAAAGAAACATATTTTAAGAAAGAGGGAAATTATGAATTGTTTCAAATGCTCCTAAGAGGCTGAAAAAGATACCAAAGTGTTTGTTGGGTTTGATGACATGGAGATCATTTGTGACCTTGATGGGAGCCTGTTCAGTGTAATGGGGCTGGGAGCCATAAGATTTAGTGAGGATGGGTGGGAGGTGAGGAACAAAAGCAGCCAGTGTAAATAATTACATAGGCAAGTTCCATTTTGAAGGGAGAAGAAGGTGTAGTGTTGAGGGGTATGATACCCAGAAAGTTTTTTGTTGTTATTTAATAAACTGTCAGATAGACTAGAACATGCTAAAACACTTTTGGAAAGGCCTCAGGGAAGAGGAAGAAGTTGAGTATATTGGAGAAAGGAACAATCAGTAATGTCAGGTTCCTGAGAAGATGGGAAGGAAGATTTGATTGGTTTATGGTTGAATGAGGGACACAGCTTCCAAAACAGGGAAGGGAAGGCAGGGATGTCTAAATGTAGGTAAGTTTGTAGATTTGCTTGCCTTTATGAGAAGACCTGAGTCTTTAGAATTCTAGCTTTTTACATCACATTTGCTTCTAATAAGGCAGTTTTCCCCTGCCCCCAATATCAGCTCCTAAGAAGATTGTATTTTTTTGTTAGACAAATGATTTGATAGAACTAATAACGTAAGTACTGATATGCATTTGAATGCATTCTCTTAAGAAGCAAAACCCTTATACTCTGTATATTTTGCCAAAAGTTTGAAAGATTAAGGGTATGTGAGAATGTCAGGAGGCATGTATTTCTCCATACTTTTGAGAAATGCTAATTAGTTCGTTAAGTTTAGTTGCTAATAAATAAGAGAAAACATGTCTGCTGTGAAATTGTGTCAGGAAATGTTAATGAGCAACTAGTCAAGACCTCAGTATGTTCTGGATAAAAGTTTAAACTTGTTTTGTTTCCCTTTGCTTAGGTTGGCTTTTTTCCCCTGACTTGCTCATGTCTTTGTGCAGGCCCTCCTCACAGTGGGAAGACTGCTTTAGCTGCAAAAATTGCAGAGGAATCCAACTTCCCGTTCATCAAGATCTGTTCTCCTGATAAAATGATTGGCTTTTCTGAAACAGCCAAATGTCAGGCCATGAAGAAGGTATCAAGATTTTACTTTCATTTTAATTTCCTATCTCTTGAAATGTGTGTGTGTGTGCACATATATATGCCTTTGTACATGTAGACATATAAACCCATAGCAACTGTGTTCTCAATTGGAACCAAATTATCAGAATTTGGGGGGAAACAGTGACTGTTTTAGATTTTTTAACTTTGTAATGTATTTTATTGAGTACCTTTACCTTCTAAATTATGCTTTAATACATATTAAGTTTCATTTCCTAGTTTTGTATCAATTTGATTAAAAGAGTCATAGTTGAAAATGTTTGAATAAAGTGGGACAAATTCATTTAGGATTTTTTAAAGTTCTTTCATTATGGTACAAAGTTGAACTGTTTGGGGTCAATTAAGTTGAGGAAGACAGAGATATATCAATGGGAAAATAGTCCCAGGAATCCCTACAAAAGGATAGTTTTATATTAGGCAATAATCAAAATCTGCTTGGTAACTTAATACAGTTCTCATCCATCTTCCTTTCTCCAAGTGCCACTCATCACCTTCTTAATTAACATGGCCACTTTATACCATCAGTGAAGTTAGAACAGCATAGAATAGAATCCTAGAGCTGAAAAGACTGTAAGACCATCTGGTCCATCTCTCTCACATTCAAGCAAGTGCCATGCAACAACAACAAAAATCAATGATGAAGACTCTAAATGGCTGTTCCATCTTACTTGTTAGATCATGTTTCCATTGCTATTCTAATTTTGCATACTGCCAGTCAAGAAATTATTATATCTGTCTGAAGTATTTCTTTTATTTAAATTCTTTTTTTCATGCTTGATCTTTTATAGATATGAACTGACTGTGTAAGTCCAAGAAATGCGGGAAAATCAGAATGAGGTGAAAGAATCTTGAGAATTGAAGTGCTACCTAGTAAAGACAGTTCAGAGTTTTCTTTTAAGTTGCTCTTAGGTATTCGCTCTATAAGGATGTAGTGTAGAATTCTTCGGTGTTTCTTTGGGAAAGAGATTGAGGAGGAGAAATAGATTTAAAAGGAAGATGACTCCCAAAAAATGTAAGCTTGAAAAGCTAGTCTCTTGTTTCTGCAGGTGGCAGAAAATTGCACAGGGTACTTCAGATGGATGGAGGAAGCAGAACTTGTAGCAGGATTCCAGGCATAAACATTGAAGAGTCCAGAGAAATACATAAAAATCTTTGAAATTGAGTGTGAAAGAGAAATATTGCCAGACTCAAAAAGAACTTATAATATCATATTCTGTCTCTGAGGTGAAACCAGTAGTATCTGTCCTTCCCAGGAAAATCCGAATAGAATAATGGGGACCAGTAATTTCCCTAGAGTAGGTAGGGCTGTTTTTCTTTGTTTTTTTGTTTTCCCTCTGATGGGAACCCTTAACCCACTTCTTCTGGTAAAAATTTAAATAGCAGCCCTTGAAATCTGTAGCTGTTGAATGTCCCATTTATTTATTGAATAGCTAATTCTTTTTGCATTTTCCTAAATCATCTATTCCTGTGCTTTTTCAAAAGTAGTAGTCAACTTTGCAGATGGTAAATTACTCCATTGCTTTCCACCAGCTGCCAGCTTCTACCTCAGATGTACTCTGAGATGTGGGTGGATGGTCCTAGTTTTCTATAAAGTTTTAAAAGTACTTTAGGCTTCTGCAGATCAAAGCTACTTTGTAAGTGTGAGATATTATCATTTTATTATTTTAATCTCTTGCAAATTGACTTGAAGGGGAAGGTAATATGTGCTGATTTTAGAGGCTTAAATGGTTAAATTAATGGCTTAATAACTTATGATTTAATCTTCAAATTGTTGAAGCCTTTCAAGGTAGAGTTTTAGATGAGTGGAAGGCAAGGGAGTATAAAAATAAGTGCCCATACAAGCTTATTCAAAATTATTTTAATTCGTGATTCACTGCCCGGATCATCTGTGCACTCTTAAACTTATAAAAACGATTTCTGCTTCAGCAGTATAATAAATTTATATTAGAATTTTGGTTTTCCTTGGGGAAAATACTATTCTTTGTAATTAAAGTTCAGAAAAGAGAAAAGAATGAAGCATAGGTGTCTTGGAAATATATTAGGAATATTACAAAATCTTTCCCTGCAAATAGTTTTCACATTGTTACCTAATGATAGGTTGACAAAAGCCTGAGGGCTTAAACCAGTCTAAAGATGCTAAGTCTTCCAGGTTGTTTTTGAAAATGAAATGTAAATGTCATTCTTTAGTATAAGTTCTAGTCTGCCTCCCACTACTGTTCTTGCCCCTCCATTTTTAGTGTGAGGATGGGAAGAAGATGTTTTATTTTTTTTTCAGAGCACAAATAATTTATAAAGTTTTATATTTCTGGAGAAAACCTTTCTTTTGTTGTAAGTGCAGAAAATAAGGTAGCTTTTTCTAATTACAGAAATAATTTAGAAAATACAAGAAAGAACAGAAGAAAATAAAAATAAATTCATGTTTGTCCTTCAATTCTCTTTACCACTCAGACACGCATATACACATGAACACATTTACCCCTCCCTTATATATTGGGGATTACATTGAAACATACTGGTGTAAACTTGCTTTTTTCACTTAAAATATTATGAACTTTTTTCAGTGTAACTAAAGCTTATCTGAGTATTATTTTAAATTAATAGCTGTCTAATATCTGAACAGTCCCTTTTTTGTTGTACGATTAGGTTGTTTCCAGGTTTTTTTCATAATTGTAAATAATATGTGTGTCAAAGAGTTATCTATACTCCCAAGGTCATTGCAGCAGTATTCACAGTAGTGGAATGGAATCAACCGGAATGTCCCTCAGTGGATGAATGGATAAAGAAAATGTGGTACATATACACTGTGGACTATAACACAGCCATTTAAAAAGAATGAAATCCTTGTCATTTGCAACAACATGGATGAAGGAGCTGGAAGACATTATGTTAAGTGAAAGAAGCCAGGCACAAAAAGTCAAATATCACATGTCCTCATTCATATATGGGAACTAAACAATTGAACTCACGGAGGTAGGGTTAGAATGATGGTTATCAGAGGCTGGGAAGGGTAGTGGAGATGGGATAATAAGGAGGAGATAGTCAATGGGTATAAAAATACCATTAAATAGAAGTAATAAGATCTAGTGTTCAACAGCACAATAAATTAACTATACTTAAAAATCATGGGCCAGGCGTGGTGGTTCACGCCTGTAATCCCAGCATTTTGGGAGGCTGAGGTGGGGGGATCACGAGGTCAGGAGTTCGAAACCAGCCTGACCAGCATGGTGAAACCCTGTCTCTACTAGAAATACAAAAATTAGCCAGGTGTGGTGGCACACGCCTGTAATCCCAGCTACTCAGGAGGCTGAGGCAGGAGAATTGCTTGAACCTGGGAGGGGGAGGTTGCAGTGAGCCGAGATCACACCCCTGCACTCCAGCCTGGGCGACAGAGCGAGACTCTGTCTAAAAAATAAAATTATGTATAGTTCAGGGAGAGGGTGTGGTGGCGGTGGCGATGGCAGGGAAAGAGTTGGAGCAGTGCCAGTGACAGGCAAACAAGGTGACGGAAATCATGCTTAACAATTTCAACAAGATCCTGGAGCATGATGGGAAACTGGCCGAACTGGAGCAGTGTTCAGACCAACTCCTGGATATGTGCTCAGCCTTCAGCAAGACAACAAAGACCCCGGTCCACACGAAGTGCTGGGAGAACATCCGTTGCTAGATCTACTTGGGGCTAGTGGTGGGTGGTGGCCTGTTCATCATCCTGATTGAGTGGCTGGCCATCTTCTTCCCTCGGAGCAGTGACACCAGTAATGCCCCATGGACCAGGATGCAGGTACCACCTCAGGGCCTGGGGACTGACTCAGCTGGTTGTGAGGGAGAAGGTGGCTGCTCTGGCCAGTTCTGATCTCCAGAGAACCTTGGTGTTTGCTCTACCCTGACCCACCCCAATGAGTGCCAAAAGGCAGCCCCAACGTGTGCACCCCTGCATTTCCTGTCACGTCACAGACTGGCCTTCGAGGGCACCCTGCTGTACTGGCCATGCGGGGCCAGCCCCGCCTGAAGCTCAGTAAAAGCTGTTGTTTGATTTTAAAAAAAAATTATGTATAGTTCAAAATAACTACAAGAGTGGAAATTGAATATTCCTAACAAAAATAAATGATACATGCTTAATGAGTTTCACAACTACCCTTATTTGATCATTACGTGTTTTATACTTGTATCAAAATAGTGCATGTACTCCATAAATAGGTATAGCTATTATGTAGCCATAATAACTAAAACTTAAAATTTATATAAAACAGTATTCCATAGGACTACCAAACTAGGGAAATTACTGCCCCCATTTATTAGATTTTTCTTCACTAGAGTAGCATAACATGACTGAGATTTTGGGCTTGCTCAGCTCTCCACACTGACCAGCCGAATGACCTCGGATACGTCATTTAACCTATAAGCCACCGTTTTTTCATCTGTCAAATGAAGACAATAGCTGCATTATAGGGTTATTATGAGAATTTGATGGTAATTTCTGTAAAGTATCACACAGTGCCTGGGATATAATATGAAATCAATGAAGTGTACTGGTTATTTTACTTAT
>NW_016805192.1:330832-333655 GCF_001698545.2 Rhinopithecus bieti | reverse complement strand
CCAGGATGGTCTCGATCTCCTGACCTCGTGATCCGCCCGTCTCGGCCTCCCAAAGTGCTGGGATTACAGGCTTGAGCCACCGCGCCCGGCCTACTTATTCTTATACATACGTTTTTTATTATTTCCTTATGACAAATTCTCAGAAGTGTGATTGCTAAGGTAAAAATATTAGTATTGTAAAGATATTTGATACATAGTGCTATCAAAACTCTTAGGTAAAAAATACTCTTGGTTTTATAAGCCTACCCCTTCAGAAATTTGTGCTAGTTTACACTTGTAGCCTCGTCATATAAGATATGAGTTTCTTGGGATTCGCACCCGTACTTGATATTATTAAAATATTTTTGCCAGTTTGATAGGCAGAAGGTTAGCATTTAATTATTTATTTAGCTACATTTCAATGACTAAATGTTCACATTTAAAGATTTTTCAAAATGTTTTGCAATGACAATAGTCTGTGAAACTCAGAAATATGTAACACATTAATTTTTATTAAAGACTTGTGATCTGAATTAACTAATTCATAGAGCATCTTTACATACCATTTGATTACTTAAACCAACAGGTAAGAGTTTTTGTTAGTAGAGAGGGCTGTTAGGCTTGCTTTAATGAGTACATGAGATTTGATTATAATTACACTATTGCCTCTTTTTCACAGATGGATGGTGCTAAAATACATGAAAGTAGTTTATTCTCAATTAATTTAAAATTCACCTTGTACTTCTCTTAATTTGCTTATTAGTAAATCCTTTCTCCATGGATAAACTCCTCAACACTGCTGAAGTATGTATGAGGTATTGTCCTCACATTCTGGGGGGTATACCATATGTTCCATTAAGATATTTGAAGTATTCACAGACCTTCCCCTTCTCCCCTATTTTATGTTTGCTTCTCAAACTTCATTCTATTTTAAAATTTTAATTCCTTTATCCATTTTGCATCAATACTTTTTTAAAATCTATTTTACTAGTTCTGTTCATGCCATTAAATGAACAAAAGAAGAAAGCAGAATTTGATTTTAGCTAATTACCTAATCTTGATGCTTTCTGAGTATACAATCAGTAGAGATGAAATAGAACAATCAGATAGAACTAAATTGTTTGAACAAAACTAAGTAAAACTACCAGTGATTTATAAAACTGTACCCATTAATAACATGATATAGTCTTATTTTCAAAGGATTGAAAATTAATGGAAGAAATTTTCCTTTGCACTAGCTTTGCAAGAAAGAAATAATCTTCTTTGAATATCCTCCTGTAAATCCCACTGCAAATTGTAGTCTGCACAGAACAGAATCATGATGCCTAATCCTCCTCTTTTCATGGTTTAGTCTATACAAAGAGTAGAGCTGGAAATGGGATCTTTTGACAGCAGTTACTAAGCAACAGAATTTGGGTGTTTTTGGTTAACATCCTAATATATAATGTAGCTGATTTGTTGAAGTTTGTGCATTCATTAACTGAGAGAAGTGGGCACTCCGGAAGTGACTACAGGTCCCTGTATGGCGGGGGGTTGGGTATTTGTTGTTGTTTTGTTCAATACACTGTGTCTTTTGGCACTTGTATCTCTTTGGCATAGAAAGGAGGCTGGTGCAGAACTTTCAGACCTTGTGACTTTTTATATTATTAAGCATACCCTTCTCTGTGGCTCACAATATGTGAAAATGTAAGATTTTTTTCCTGAAAAGCAGGGAGAACAAATAAAGGATTTTAAGGTTATTCCAGGAAGCTTTAGAGCTTTGCCAAAAGTTTAGGTCCACTTCCTGAGGCAGTTTCATTAGCAGACAGCTAATGTTTGCTTGGTCTACTCCCAAGTTATTTTTAGAAACTAGAGATTATTACTGATAGGGCCCATTTGAATTTGCTCATTTACGTTTTTATATGCTCCCAAATATGATTAGAGTATGCTTTTAACTAATCACTGACAGATTTACTGCATTAGAGATTTTCTAAGCCATCAGATTCCTACAGTCATCAGATTTCCACTAACTAGTTACTTCACGCCAAGCTCTTCAGAATTGAGATGAACTATTTCAGCCCCCAGAAGAACCAGAGTGTTTGGCTTTGCTTACCTAAGAGCACTAAGGATGTCCCGGAGGATGGAGGGCTGAATCTCCTGAGAGCATGCTTGTCGTGGCTTGTGATCCGGAAAGACTGGGATTAATGGAACGAATGCTGGCGTGCTCCCATTTGCACTTGTGTAGACTCTGGAGCCCATAGCTGCTGCCCCTCTCCCACACACAGGTGGCTCCCCACTTGTCTGAAGATCCCAGGAGTGGGCTCTGGGTCTTAAGAGCTTGCCATGTCCTTGAGCACCATATTCAGACCTGCCCCTAATCCCTGTGTGGCAGAGCCCTGCTTCTTCTGTCCCTCAGTCTCACGGAGTGCGTGTGGCATACTCTTGCCTTAAGCCCAGGCTCCCCACACTCTGGGTTGTCTCCCATGCCCTTCCAGCCTGTGTCATACCTCCACCTTTGCATGCAGGAGAGGTTACAGTTTAATATGACGATCTCATTACGTGCACAGGTGGACATAATGGGCTTCTGTGTTTTCTAGAGCTGCTCTTCTTCCTTTAGAATAGACCTCTCGTTATTTCATGAGACGCAGGCTGACTGATGCCACTCTTTCCCACATTGTTTCCTCCTTCAGTTCTTCCTGTTTTTGTTGTTGTTTTTTTTTTTTTAATTTAGCCTTCTCTTTCAGACTTCCCACCTAACTCTAAGACCCTATATATACGTTGATAATTTTATCTGTTCTACAGGAAACTTCCTAATAAAACTAGGCTGACTACACATTCTTTTTTTTTTTTTTTTTTTTTTTTTTT
>NW_016805192.1:271868-330538 GCF_001698545.2 Rhinopithecus bieti | reverse complement strand
TTTTTTTTTTTTTTTTTTTTTTTTTTTTTTTGAGACGGAGTCTCGCTTTGTCTCCCGGGCTGGACTGCAGTGGCCAGATCTCAGCTCACTGCAAGCTCCGCCTCCCGAGTTTATGCCATTCTCCTGCCTCAGCCTCCCGAGTAGCTGGGACTACAGACGCCCGCCACCTCGCCCGGCTAGTTTTTTTGTATTTTTTTTTAGTAGAGACGGGGTTTCACCGTGTTAGCCAGGATGGTCTCGACCTCCTGACCTCGTGATCCGCCCGTCTCGGCCTCCCAAAGTGCTGGGATTACAGGCTTGAGCCACCGCGCCTGGCCGTGACTACACATTCTTAAGACTAATTTTCGGGCGGAATCTATAAGATACGGTCCTTACCTTCTTACCTCCACCCTCAGCCCTCCTGGCATCTTCTGTGTTGGGGCATCTTTGGATCTAGAGCAGGCACTGTGTTACCTGCTGTGTGCTATAACTCACGGTGAGTTTGGCACTTCAGTTATACTAGTCTGACTAGGGCAGTTTGTACAATTGTACTTTTCTTGCATCTTTCTTTCCAGTACCTCTCCTCCTTTTGGGGTTATCTACATAAAGTTGTGGTGCAGCTTCCCGGCTCAGTATGTAAATATCTCACTTGGATTTTACTGTGGCAGCTAACCTCATGTACTTGCCAACCAACTCTGAGTATCTTCTTAGAATTCTGCTGGGGCCTGAGCCAGAAAGGGTGAAAGGGACTAAGGGACTGAGGAGACTAGGCAGAAATCGTGGATCCTGGGAAGAGTTAGGAGCACAGGTTACACTAGTGACTAGATAAGGAAGAAAATGTATGTGTGAGAAGAGAAAGGGGTATGTGTGTGTGTATTTAAATTAGAGCAGAGTAGCTACCCGGAGGAGTTTCAGTTGACTGGTTACCTGAAACTAGTCAAGTTACAACTGGAATTGCACGGCCTTCGTCATGGTCAGTGTGTTAATAGAGCTTGCTCTGAGTGCACCTCTCCCTCTGATAGTAATTAGTACAGAGACCAACTGCAAAAAACAAAAACAAACATCACTACTTGATATTAACTGACTGCTGTAAGTATTTTTCCTCTCACATGTTATGTGTAGGCCATGCAGTAAACTGTGAAGTGATTTGAAATGCTTTGTGAATTACAATATCTGAGATAAGTTGGTGAGACTACATATTATGTAGCAACTCATCATCAGTTTAGACCTAAGCAATGTCCTAAGTAAGGTCCTTGCAGCCATATAAGCTGTATCTTGTTTTGAGAAGGAAAAACATAGAACTACTACAACCAGCCAGGCTGTGGTGTCCCAGGTCCCTGTGACTCTAATTCATGATCTCACAGCCTGGTGGTCAGAGTTATATGCTTACATCAGAGCTTTTAGTAGAATTCTGAAATATGTTTTGAAAAGCAAAGCATTATTTTCAGTGATTCCTTAAAATTACCTGAGTTTATAAGATACCACATTGACTGCCCTGTTGGTTCCGTCTTCAAAAAAAATAGCAAAGAACTGCTGTAGAACTGCTTCTGAGCTTTTCAGTTGTCTTGAGTGTACCAACTCAAAACCAAAAGGAGCCATCATTATGTATCAAGAGACAGAAATAAATACCCTATTCTCATTTTCTCTTTTTCTGTGTTTGGGGAGGAGGAGATAAAAGGCCCTTCTCTTCTTGCTCTTTAAATGTACTCATGATCCATTCTCAAACCAGCTTCACCTCTGTGTTTTATTTCAGTTGCCAAATCAGGAAGGATCCTTGACTACAGTTTTCTCTTTTATCACCACACCCATTCATTCACCAAGTTCTTTCAGTTCCTCCTCCTAAACATCTCTAGATTCTATCCACTTACCAGCACACCCACTCCCTGGCCACCATCATTTCTCACCTGGAATTCCACAGTCTCAATTAACTTTTATTCCCCTCTAATGCTTTTCTATACAATCAAGAAAATATTTCTAAAACATAAGCCTGACATGTCAGTCCATTGCTTATAACCCTTTAGTGGCTTTTTATTGCCTTTACAATAAAATTTTAACTCATGAAATTTGTAAGACTCTTTACATCCAAGTTCCTTCATCACCTCTTCTAATTCATCTCACCTACCATTCCACTGACATTGACAACAGCACCACTTTATTTTAATTCTTATTGACCGTTCCTGCAGTGTTCCTGAATGTTCACATCTCTGTGTCTCCTAATTTTCAGTATATTCTCCTTAGAACACTTTCTTCCACCCTTTCCACTGGTTAACTGTTGTTCATGCTTCAAATCTCAGGTTAAGTGTCACTTCCTAAATTTAGGAGACTGTCCTGTCTCCCTAGGTCCATTTAAGAGTCAAGATAGGCTGAGTTATGCTGCATTAAAGAACAACCCGAAAATCTCAGTGGCTTAACACAACAAAGTTTATTTTTTATTCACCTACTATATCTCCATCATGGCTGAGACAGTGAGTTCTGTTTATTATATTTTCTCAGAGACTCAAACTAATAGTTAATGGAGACCCCATCTTACATGTGATTCCATGATAGGCAAGGCGGGAAAAGGAATATGGTGAATCATGCAGTGACTCCTAAGGCTTCTTTCAGAAAGGGGTATATTTCCCTCGTATTTCATTAAGTAAAGCAAGCCCCATAGTTATGCCTAACTTCCAAGGCACTGGGGAAATACTGCCTACCCTGTGCCCCCATATCATCTTGTATTTCCCCTAGCCTAATAATGTCATGCTTTATTATAATTACATGTGCCTTGCTTCCCCAACTCTAACTTTTGTGAAAGTAGGATCATTGTTGTCTTACTTATTATCCTCTGCAGTGCCTTCGTTAATGCTTGATACATAGTAAGAATTCAAAAATATTTATTGAGTGAGTGAATGAATAAGGCAGCACTCCAAGACTCAGTCCTTAGGCCTTTTTTCTTCTTCTACCATTTCTCCTTGAAGATCGTTTCCGTTGTCCTGGTTTCAGCGGTCCTGAGAGTGATTTCCATTCCCTGACTTCAAGCAGATATCTCCAACTTCTCACTCAATATTTCTACTTGAATTTAAATGCGTAAATTTATTCTTTTAGTAAATACCTCTTAATTATTCTCTAATAAGGCATTATATTAAATGATATGAGGATACAGAGGTAATTAAGACAGTGCTTGCCATCTGAGGGCTTGCAATCTAGTATAATACAAGAACAGTACAATGAATCAATAATATATACACGTAATATACAAAATCCTGTGCCAAAGGAGAAGACAAGTGATTTATGGCAAGATTGAATTGAAACTTGTATTGTTTCAACCGTTGAACCTATAGAGCAGACATCATTACTGAATTCTGTTCTGTGCTGGGCACTAGACGTAACACGAACAGAGTAAAGCTTTTATCCACCTCACCGTCCAGTGGGGAGACAGATAGCTTAAGATGAAAGGATAGATGGAGTTTAGACAGAGTGTAGGAGGGTGATTAGGGGGTAAAGGGATGGTGCATAGGAAAGCATTTTCACCAGAGGGGTTGACCTGATTAAATATCTGAAGAAATTGTCCATATTTATGCCAGGAAAGATGTAAGGAAGGAACTGAATCAAGATGGTCACAGTGAGACTCTATTATGGTAACATTTCTTAATTGTTAGGAATACTTTAAAAACCAAGTATACACAGGTTGTTTTTAAACCTAACATGAAAAATAGTTCATATCGTGAGTTTGATTTTATTTCTGTACCTAATTATAAATCTTCAGTGGTTAAAAGATACCCAGAAAGGAATATATGCCATTCCAAGCAAGATGTTGGTGTGGCTGGGGATAGGGTTTACTATCTTGGTGTACTGAGATTGGTTATCAACCAGAGAGACTGGGCTGGGATGCAGAAACTAATTCTTACTCATGACACCAATGAGATTTCCTGAGCCCCACCTATAGTTTCTGGAATAGGACCTTCATTTCCAAAAAGGCTAGTTTCAAGGCCTTGAGTACTTCTATTCAACTTGCAGTTAAGCTAATTCTTCTATCTGATTTGAAATTACTACATCCTTGCCAGGCTAAAACAGTTCCTTCACTGCTTAATTTCATTCTCATTTCCTTGTCCATCTTAAGACAGTGCATTCATGTCTTTTGTCTGGTTTTATACGTACATCTATCTGATCTTCATACTCAACCTTTAATTCTTTTGTAAGCTCTTTTACCATTACGGTCTGATTGGAGTTGACAGAATTCTGATCTTTTGGTGTTATTTCTGCTTAACAGAGCCACAATTCCTACAGACAGTAAAATGACATCCAGTTTTATTTTACACCTCTCTTACGGCTCCATCTAGCTCTTGAGTCCTGCAGGACACTAAAGTCCTGCTCCTGACATAGATACCAGAGATAGTGTGATAGAAGTGATGGGACGTGTCAGTTGATTAATGATCAGCTAGTCCCCAGCATGCCCAGGTGTGACACACACAGCTGTTAGTGCTGAAAACAGCCTTAGCCTACTCTCTGTTCATCTGTGATCCAGTTGTGTCAATTCTAATTTATTATAGTCCAAAGTGTTGTTGTTTTCCTGTGCTTTGTTTAGTATTGCTCAAGAAGTAACTAAACTTCCTGGAAATTGTCATAACTATGGAGGACAGTGAGATAATAAATGACTTTGTTTTCTTTCAGATCTTTGATGATGCATACAAATCCCAGCTCAGTTGTGTGGTTGTGGATGACATTGAGAGATTGCTTGGTGAGTCCTAACTTCTGCTGTTGTATTATCTTTGCCACATTACAGCTAATATCTCAAAAGTTACAAGAGAAAATTAACAGATATTTATAAACTGTAGAGCAATAGAAATACCTTTCTTTGTCTTATAAGGAAATATAATGTTATCTCTTAAATAGCTGACATCAGTGATAGTATTCGTTTTAATACGCCCTGTGACTGTAACAGCATTATGAACTGCTTTCTTGTAAGGGCCCGCGTCTTATTTTGTATCTTCCAGTGTGCACTTGCCATAGTAAATGATGAATAATTTTCATTGATGGATATATCTGTTATTTAGGACCTCTGTGCTGCCTATAGCTCAGAAATCCACTTGTGAACTTTGACAGAACTAATGAAAGAAGGGTTTAGGATCACAGTGAAATCCGCAAATTCACTAAAACACTAAGGGCAGAAGTTGTAAGCTCTCTGCACCTCAGTTTCTGCTCTTACAAAGCAGACTATAATCCCTCTCTTGCTTATCCCACAGAGTAATTGTGAAGACAAAAATGGGATAATAAATCTTGAAAAAATTTTGTAAGTTAAAAGTGCTCTATAGTAATTTTTAAAATATGTATTAAATATCTCCTATGTTGAAGTGCACTCCTACAGGATACAAACATGAAAAAGACTTGGTCCTGGCACTTAACTCATAAGAAATAAACAGCAAGGAAGTGCCAGAAAGTTGTTGCTAATTTAATTTCACTGCAAAATTAAATCAGTCTGACATAAATTCATTACAACAATGGCTCAGAAAGGGGTAATAAACTCTATTGAAATAGAAACCCACCTGGTGACTTAATAACATCTGAAAATACTACCCAGTGTCCGAATAATCCCTTCTTCCTTAAGCTGTCCATAATGCTGTAGTCATGATTTCAAGCTAACTGTTCTTACTGCATTTTTCCCATCATTTTCAGACTTGCTTTTGGTCCTCTGTTATTTATTTTTTTAAGTTTTGGCAGTGTTTGTTATAAAGCAAAGCTGGTGTATCTGTGAGGTCTCCATAAATTGATAGTGGGTTTGGGTCTGCTAGGTTTGATACATCTCAGCCCAGTTTATGGGATGATTTCTTTAAAAGCTTTTAGGCACAAACTCATAGCTCTGTGTAAATTCCTTTGTCTTAACACAATTGAGGTGTGTGGTCATAGCAACACTACCATGTTGGGAATGTGTGCCCTCTGAGTACATTTCACTGGTGTGAATGGTTATCATCTGTACATGCTTGCTCATTTATTCAACAAGCACTTGCTGAGCCCTTCCTCCTCTGGTAGAAGTGTTAGAGTCTCAGAAAAAGAAGATGCTGCATGTCTTTATAACATATGTTGGCAAATGTTAATGCAGAGTAGAATGTGCCATGTATTTTGGATATTCTGGTTTTTATTTATTTATTTTTATTTTCCCTCACACTGTTCTCATCTGGTGGATAGTCTGAAAATGGAGGGATCAGTTTTGACCTCAGGGGGCCTGCGAGTAGCTCTAAGCACAGGGCAGGGGTGCATATGCAGTATGCAGAGAAAACTAAGCAGGTGGCATTTACGCTGAATCTTGAATTATTGGTAAATGTTTAACAGGTAGGATGTTCTGTTAGAGAGTTATCTGTTCCTTACCATCTGAGGGCCAATCTTAGTGGTTCTGCCATTGTTTCAGTTTTGTTGAAATTCCTTATTTTCCCCTTTGTCCATTTTCTAACATCATGTTTTAATATCAGTGTACTGAACTGCCATGGTTTGCAGTAACTTCTTAGAAATGCTTGGTAAATACACCTGAGATTTTTTTTCCTCTAAAATATCCCAGAAAAAAACGTCTACATGAACTCAAAGTGAATATTTAGAAGCTTTTTCAAAAAGTTTATAGAGCCGAGTACAGTGGGATTATGGTAACCTATAAACCCAGCTAACTGGGAGGCTGAGGCGGGAAGGTTGCTTGAGCCCAGGAGTTCAAGATAAGCCTGGGCAACATAGCAAGACCCTGTCTCAAAAAAAAAAAAATTACAGATGAGTGTTCTTATATTTTAAGCATTTAGGTTATTAGAGATTTTTTCTCATTATAAATAGTTGTATGACTGTTGTTTAAGACTGTTTACTCTTTAAAATTTTTTTTCTTTTTCTATACATATTCTGCTTATGTAGGGACTGTGTTTACTTTTGATTCAAAAAAGAAACTGAATGTTTGGAATATGTACATGTGGATCAAATCCCTAAACATAATAATATTTCTTTTCCAGATTATGTCCCTATTGGCCCTCGATTTTCAAATCTTGTATTACAGGCTCTTCTCGTTTTACTGAAAAAGGCACCTCCTCAGGTAAAATAATACTACTGATGTGGAATGTTTTAACAAAGCGTTTTTCAGTAAATTGCATATAATGATGCAGTCTCTAAATAAGCAGGTTATCATAAACATAAAATTCTGTTGTTGAAAGGATTTTGAAAGGTCATCTGGTCTTCTGCTTAAGGTAAATTATTTTCTCAACATAATTTTCCCATTCCTTTTCTGAAGAAATCAAAATCCCACAGTTTCTGTGTGGGATACAACAATTAGCATTGTATTTTGTTGTTTTGTAAGTTTTCCACCATATTATATATCTCTACCACCTCCAACTCCCAAGGGAGATTATGATATTAATAGAGAAGGCATTGAATATGTTCCCATTTGTTTCATTTATAATTTCATGGGTTTTCCTAAAAATTTGTTTATGGGGATATTTAAGTTTATTTTCTTTGGGCAGTTAAAAAAAAAACTATTTTTAACAGATGATCTGGAGTTATTTTTCTTGGGTCATGTGGCACTTTTGAGGAGTGAATTTATAGCCAGGATCTTGGTTCCTGTGGTTGCATTTTTACTGATGTGGCTATTAGAGACTTGTGATTTTGGTAGGTTAACAAATTTAAAACCAACCTATGAAGGTTGGTTAAATATGATAATTATGTAGAGGCTGCCAGAGCATGTTTGGCTGTGTCACAAGACATGAGTTCTCTTGATTGATTCTGCATGCTGTAACCTTGAAAAATGCCAATCAAAGGCAGGTACAAAGCAGTTAAACACTGACTTGAAAAGCATCTTAATGTCTGTATGAGAATCTCATATTTAAAGTCAGAAACAGAAACTAATCTGTAAGGAAAACATTTACTCTTAAACTGGTGAATCTAATTTTTAATTTAACAGTTACATACGTGCGTGTATTTTGCACTTAAAAGTAAAGGACTTGTCTTGGTTTTCCTAGAGTTTTTTTTAACTTCTAAAATAGTGAGAAGAAACATAACCTATAACAGTCTTGAAAATTTACAACATATATGTATTGTGGAAGGATTTTAAAATCAGCTTTGCATAAACCATCATTCCTAATAATTGGAGTCTTAGCTTATACTAAGGGTGAAGTTAGAGAAATGAGTGTATTTTCTCTTTCTCTGATTCCTGCAGTATTTTCATAAATAAGTAAACGTATATATCTAAAGTTGCTGAAACAGAAATAATTACCCCCAATATCTACATATATCATGATTCCTCCAGTATTTTCATAAGTAAGTAAAACGTATATATCTAAAGTTGCTGAAATAGAAATAATTACCCCCCCAGTGTCTACATATATCATGCACACACAAAAAGACTTTATCATATCAGCATATTAATTTTAAAACCTATTAGAATGTGGGACTTTTTCTAGGCATTTAAATTTATTTCTTAAAATATTTCTTTTTTTTAGCTGAAAATAATTTATGCTAAAAGTCACTTGGGAGAAGGAAGAATAACTTCAATGCTGTCTTATACTTTTTGTTCTTTACATTGTTAAATACTATACACATTGATTTAAACAGAGGTACACCCCCTTGGCTAAGAAGCATTTGTGATCCAAAGTAGATACTAACAGAAATAAACAGAAACTATTAATGAATGACCTGCCACACCAAGATTTAAGAATAATTTTTTCTATGTTGTAAAACTTATTGTAAGATTTTTGAGAGAAGGAACATTATCTTATGCTTTTAAATCTCACAGCCTATGGCGTAGAGGTTTATACATATGTGATTCACCAATACCTTATCAACAAAAAAATTTTTTTAGTGTCTTTTCATTTTAGTGCGCTGAAGTGTTTTCATATTGCTGGAGTTTATATTTAGACAGGGCATGATAAGAGTGAAAACATTCAAAAATAAGTAAAGTTCAAATGGCCAATAAGTATAGGAAGAGATACTCAACATCATTAGTCATCAGAGAAATGCCAGAACCAATAGTGAGATACCACTCACTGCATACCTGCTAGAATGGCTATCATCAAAAAGTCAGATAATGACAAGTGCTGGTGAAGATGTGGAGAAATTGGAACCTGTATGCACTGCTGGTGAAAATGTTCCTCAAGAGGTTAAGCATAGAGTTACCATATAACCCAGCTATTCCACTGAGTATACACCTACAAGCAATGGAAACATATGTCCACATGAAAGCTTGTATGTCAGTATTCATAGCAGCATTATTCATAACTAAATGTTTATCTTATAAAATCTGGTATATCCATATAATGGAATATTACTCAGCAATAAAAAAGGTAGTACCATACATGCTACAACATGAATGAACTTTGAAAACATGCTAAGCAAAAGGAGCCAGTCAAAAAGACCACATATTGGATGATTCCAGTTATGTGAAATGTCCAGGATTGGCAGATCTATCAAGACAGAAAGTATATTTGGGATGGCCTAGGCCTGGGAGGGGAGAATGAGAAGAATGAGAGGTCACTGCTAATGGGAATGGAGTTTCTTTTCGGAGTGACAGAAATGCTGGAAAATTGATTTTGGTGGTGTTGTGTATATCTGTGAATATACTAAAACACTGAATTGTACACTTTAAATGGGTAAACTATGTGCTCTCTGAACCATATCTCAAGCGGTTATATCTTTTAGAAGTGATTTAGAAGCTACTTAAATGATGAAAGGAGACATAGAGTTAGAAGTGAGGAGACCGGGCGCGGTGGCTTAAGCCTGTAATCCCAGCACTTTGGGAGGCCAAGACGGGCGGATCACGAGGTCAGGAGATCGAGACCATCCTGGCTAACACTGTGAAACCCCGTCTCTACTAAAAAATACAAAAAACTAGCCGGGCGAGGTGGTGGGCGCCTGTAGTCCCAGCTACTCGGGAGGCTGAGGCAGGAGAATGGCGTAAACCCGGGAGGAGGAGCTTGCAGTGAGCTGAGATCCGGCCACTGCACTCCAGCCCGGGCGACAGAGTGAGACTCTGTCTCAAAAAAAAAAAAAAAAAAAAAAAAAAAAAAAAAAGGGGGGGGGGAGCACCAAAGGAAAAGCCCCAGCTTGGGAGAAAGAGGAATTGGATCATTTAAAAAGAACATGGAATGAATGTATCTGAGGACTGAAGAGGAAGAATATAGAAATATGTAAGAAGTAAGAGATGTGGTTGCCTTAGTGATTGGAAATGGCAGGGGTTCTCTCTGAAGGGAACACCATCTGGTCATTAATCAGAATTTGGTGACTCTGACCTGGACTGCCAGATTACCTGCAGTATACATGAATCAGTGGCAGGATAAATTAATATTTGTAGTATTTCTAGTTGGTATATATTTAACAAAATAAAAATGTGCTTTGTCATACCACCTTGCTTTTTAAAATGTTTGTATTCTCTCAAGAAAATAAGAAGAAATTTTCAGGCTGATCCAAGTGTCAAGAATATTAGTCATTGTAAAGTGGAAGGATTCACTTTATCAAACTATTAGCATATAGGTTTTTCAGATGTTTTAGTTAAATATTAAAGGTATATTCAGCTAAATATTGTAGAAATGCTTAGAGTGGTAGAAAAATATTACTGGTAAGAAAACAGAAGTTGTGAGCATTTTTCTTTAAAAGGAGGAATTAACACACAATACAGTAATCATATCAGTCACTGAATCCTCAATTTTGCATTTGTTGAATTTCCAGCTTTCACACAGAAAAATTGTGTGTGCATGTGTGCACACACTCAAATAAAAGAATCCCTTCAGGGGCACTATGTTGTTATGTATCCAGATATTCTCTTTTCTCCTTCTTCCCCTCCCCCACCACCCCTTCCTTCTTGTAAATTGGCTTATTAAAACTGGTTCCCAAGCCCTCCTTTTTTCCCTTTGTGATTGCCTTGGTCTTGGATTTTCAGTGTAGAACTAAAAATTCAAGTCAGATTTCAGTTACTAGGATAATTTTGTTTGAATTTTAAATTTTTCTAAGTATATGCATAGATTTTTAATGAACCTGGTATTTAGTGGATTTGCTTTAAATTTAGCTGCAGAGTTAATTTCATGATTGATTTATTAGCCCTCTGAAAGTATAAAAGTGGTATCTGTAGTTCGTGAAGACTGAAAACATCATCACATTTTGTTTAGCATCTTTTAAAACCAATTAAAAGCTTTTCTAAAATGGATTGAACAGGAGAAAATAAAACATGTTCCCTAGGTCTTTATTTCAATCAAGTTTCCCTGTGTTCTGCAGGAGAAGAGATCGAGAGGGGATAGAAAAATTGAAAAGGGCTGTCCCAGCAGGGAGCCAAGCCGGAGAAAAGGGCTTCTCTGAGAACTCAGCAGCAGCAGCTAAGAAAGCTCCCAGCCTGCTTCATCTACATGCAGAGTCACACAAGGCATGGGGGTGCTCACCGTCACACAGAGGTTTCACATGTGCTTCCCTGCTGATTCCTGTGAAAAGCTAACAATTGGCTTGGAGGGTAAAAGACCACTGCAGTTCACCCTCCCTGAGCTGGACGTACAATTTGTCCAGTGTTAGGAAATGTCCGGCTTAGCAGTGAGAGGCTTGAAGACACCCCTCCTTCCAGTGAGATTCCTAACGCCATCTCTTTTACTTGATGATACTGGGGCTCTTTTCAAGTTTTGCAGATTTATGGAAGTTGAGGGGAATGTGCTTTTCAAGATCAGGAGGATGAAAGCCTTGGTCTTAATGTCAAGGAGGAAGCAGTAGTGAGTGGTAAGGCCAGGTAACTTCCTGCAGCCTGCAGCACCAGTGGCTTGATTATTTTCCTCATAGATCTCTTCTGCCACCTTTTTTTTCTTTTTGGGAGACAAAGTGTCTGAAAAGGAGCTCCTTGGGCTGTAAAATGACATGATTTCCCAGTTTCCTCAACAAGTGTGAGAGTAGTTAAGCCCATTAACCTCACTGTTTAATGCTGAGTTTGACACTTTTGTGCATCAAACTGGAAAACCTCATCTGTATGTAACAGGGTAACCTTGTAATTTATGGAGGAACAATCCTTCCTCAGTTCAGTGCTTCCCAACCTGTTTAGATCATGGTGCACACGAAATGATAACATTTGATGATACACTTGGGTAAGTGGATGAGGCCACTCACAACTGGCCAAGGGTCTAGCCCTCCCAACAGCTGGCAGGAGTTGATATCTTAGTCCTCGTATAACTCATTTGAAGCTCAACAATTGGAAAACTCTTTGGAAATGTTAAACTTTTACAAAAAAAGAATTAACCACTCTAACTTCATAGCAGTATTACCGAAGTAGAACTCAGACCTAACAGTTATTAGTGTTTTGTCTAAATTTTATGATGTTGTTGAGAATAGTAACTTCCTCGCTCCTCTGACACCTAGGAATATTACCTAGTAAGAGAAATACAGCTTAAAGCTTGGAGGACCTAAGGTATGAACCAACAAGAAACTGTCAGCATTCTCGGGATGGGGACTTGGGCAGACACACTTGTTTCTGCATGAGTTTTGTTTTTAACATCAGCAGTCTCTAGACAACATTGCTTTTCATGTAGTCCTTACATGACATCTTAGCAGTCTTACTTCAGGTATGGTTATTAGGACGTCTTGGTATCTTGATAATATTAAGCAGCTCTTCAGGCTTTGGGTTGCTTTAATGAAATAAGCAGAAAATGGAAGAGACTCCACATCATGCAGGCCTAAACATGAGTATCTCTCCATCTATTTGTTCGAAATTAACTCTGGCTAATGACTATGATATGACTCAGTAAGATATATAACCACTTTAGGAAAGAGGCTTAGTCATTTTGCCAGACACATTAATTTTAATCCACTGATGTGGTGACATTGGGCTTCATTTCTTTTATTTTTTTTTAAAAAAAGAGAAAACTATGACGATTGACAGCTTAGTGGCCTGCTTATTAAGTCACTGATATTAGATGGCTACTATATTTGTAATATTCTCTTTAGGTATACTTTGCTTAGTATAGTAGATTTTCTTGGAAAGTCCTATATAAATTGAACATGTATGTGTGTATATATACATATCTCTGAGGACAAAAGGAAATCTCCAAAGATGTGTGTTCTTGTTTTCTGGACAGAAAGATAATGTATAGTGAATGTATAGTGATCAACTAAGATGATGCCTAGTGAAGCCCTTTGTAAACCTGTGGACTACACAGATATATGGTATTAAAGAAAATACATATACATAGAGTATATATATATGTAGATTAATTTCAGATGTTTCAAAAACAATGAAATAGGCCAAACATTGTGGCTCATGCCTATAATCCTAACACTTTGGGAGGCCAAGACAGGAAGATTGCTTAAGGCCAGGAGTTCAAGACCAGCCTAGGCAACATAGTGAGACCCAGTCCTTACAAAAAAAAAAAAAAAAAAGTTAGTCGAATGTGGTGGTGAGCATCTGTAGACCCAGCTATTCAGGAGGCTGAGGCAGGAGGATCACTTGAGCCCATGAGTTCAAGACTGCAGTAAGCTGATTCCCACCACCACACTCTAGCCTGGGTGATAGAGCAAGACTCTATCTCTAAAAACCAAACAACAACAAAAAACAGTGAAATAAATTCTTTTATAAAACTTTGCTACAGATATCTGCTGAACAAAATCAAATTTTCAAAATAGGGTTTTGTTTTGGTTTTGGTAGAGCACATCTATAGCAGATATTGATACCAGAATAAATTATATATGCCATTTTCTGATAACTCAAATTTAAATATTTAAATTTTAATCATCAGAAAAATGCTAATAGTGTTGAGACGAAATATTTTTTCATTGCTAGAATGTATTCTTCCAGCTCCGTTGCCTTAAATAAGTTACTGTGGCATTCCATTAGCTTTGAAAGGTGTGGATTATAGCATTGTAGTATTCCATGGGTGCTATGACTGTAGTTAAGAGCACCCTTTCTGTAGAACTTACTCTTTGTATTGAACTTGAGGTTTAAAAAAAAAACAAAACCTAAGCCTTAGCTCATATATCATCTGGCTTTATAGCCTTGAACATCTCTTAATTTCTTGGTGTCTATTTCTTCATCTGTAAAATAGAGATAATTCCTCCTGTGTTAACTACTCTGTTGAGGGTCGACTAAGATAACGTACAGTGAAGCCCTTTGTAAACTAGTGTACTACATGAGCTGTCCAGGTGCAGTGGCTTATGCCTGTAATCCCAGAACTTTGGGCGGCTGAGACGGGTGGATCATTTGAGGTCAGGAGTTCGAAACCAGCCTGGCCAACATAGTGAAACCCCATCTCTACTAAAAATACAAAAATTAGCTGGGTGTGGTGGTGTGCACCTGTAATCCCAGCTACTCGGGAAGCTAAGGCAGGAGAATTGCTTGAACCCAGGAGACAGAGTTTGCAGTGAGCTGAGATTGTACCACTGCACTCTAGCCTGAGTGGATGGAGTGAGACTCTATCTCAAAAAAAAAAAAAAAAAAAAGAATTTCCTTTGGATAGTCCACAGAACCTTTTCAGTTTGTAAGATAGGAAAACTGAAGAATGTATAATAACTGCTATATAGAGGAAGTTACTATAGGAAATGAGTTCAGAGCTCCCACTTTGGAATGCCCGAACCCAGCTTCCCTCATTTGCAGTACTAGGAAAAGAAACCTGCTTCCCCACCTCTTGTTCACTGAAATTTAGAAACTTCCTACAATCTAAGACAAATACTCTGGTCTGGGGATTAGGGATTCCTGTTGTAAAAAGAAGTAGGAAGTGGAGACAGGAATTGCCAAGATCATTAGGCCACCACCATGTTACACTTGTCCTCAGCCTCCAGGGACTGGCCCACCTGCTTCCTTTCCCTGCCACCACCTGTTGCTTGTGGCCACAGTTCCCCTTTTCCCTTAACTCATGGTGCAACAAAGTGGTACTTCACCGTTTCTTTCCTACCTTTCTGTCCCAGAAACAAGAATGCAGATCTTTGGAGATTTCCTGTGTCCTTGGGGCTCTCACAATGGCCAGAAGCCCTGGCCCTCACCCTGTTGATCTTGGATGGTAGGATTATAGGTGATTTCTTTTTTATTTTGCTTTATTGTTTCCTGTGCTTTACAGATTTTCTATAAGAAGCATATATTACTTTGACAATCAGGAAAAAATAAAAAAATATGTATACAATTATTTTTAACTTAGCAGTATAACTGTCAAAATTCCTTAATTCCATTTCTTTGGTACTAATTTGCTTTTAACCACTAGAGTTAAATGAGACTACCTTTATATCTAAGCTCATCTATGTATAATATATTTTTAACCTTGTTCTTTTTATGACTTAAGATTTAATTGACTATATGAAATATGCTGTGGGTTTTGGAGTAAAAGTGTGCAAGTGCCTCCTAACTCTCACAGTTGCCCTGGGAAGCCCACCTGGCACTAGGCTCAGTGCCATGCTCCCCATCTGAACTTACGATGGTTGAATGCCAATGTGACTAAAGTTGACCAAGATAAATGGTGACGTTGTCTTAGGCTTCATTGAAAGGAGAACGGAAGTTTCTTTTTCACCAAAAATATTTCTTTTGACATAAAAGTTTAAAACATTTCTTTAAGGAACATCTGCTTTTATTAGGATGTACATTTAAGAAATCCTTCTCAGTATAGAGATAAAAAGATGAATAAGACATTGTACCTGCCCTTAGACAGCTCATAGTCCAAGAACACTGTTCAATTGTGAAGTTTATGCACAAGGTGGGCACAGGTCAAGTAGCAAATGAAGGTTAACATCCAGCCCACATGCTGCCCCCAAGGAATCCACCCTGTTTTGGGACTGAATCTGCCCTGAGTAAGGTTACCAGATTTAGCAGATAGGAATATAGGATACTCAGTTAAATTTAAATTTCAGAAAAAATCACATAATATTTTAGCATCAGCATATCCCATATTTTGGTCAGACTTACACTGAGGGCTTTCTCTAGCAAACCTAGTCCTGAACAAGAGGAAGGGGGTGCCTTTAGCTCATACAAGGTGCTGGGGCTTGGGGAAGGAAGCAAGGGTGGCCACACTCACCCAGATGATTGCTTTTTTCTAATTTATTCACCTAGGGGTGTGTGTGTGTGTGTGTGTGTGTGTGTGTGTGTGTGTTTGTGTTTCTGACCCATGCAGAAGCTAACTGGTGTCCCTGTCACAATCCAGTGTGGGAGAAAGATGTGAAAACATGATGCATGTAGTTAGGTTTTATATGTTACATGGTTCCAGTGGAACATAAAGGAAAGTGTGGTCCATTTTATCTGAGAAGATGTGCAAATCATTCACAAATAGTAGTTCTTGATCCTGGTCTTGAAAGATGAGTAAAAGGGAGATTTAGTCAGGGCCATTGTGCCATGCTAAGGAATTCGAGTGCTGCAGCAATGGAGAGAGAAGGTGAAGGATTTACCTATGCCAAAATTAGCATATTATTATTGTTATTATTATTATTAGAGACAGGGTCTTGCTTTGTTGCCCAGGGTGGAGTGCAGTGACGCAGTCTCAATCACTACAGCCTTTACCTCCTGGGCTCAATTGATCCTCCCACCTCAGCCCCTGGTGTAGCTGGGACAACAGGTGCATCACCACCCCGGCTAATCTTTGTATTTTTTGTATAGACAGGGTTTTGCCATGTTGCCCAGGCTGGTCTCAAACTCCTAGGCTCAAGCAGTCCACCCACCTCAGCTTCCCAGAGTGCTGGAATTACAGGTGTGAGCCACCACACCCAGCCTAAATTTTTTTAATTAACGTACAAAATGATACTTGAGAATTTGAGGATATGTTCTGTGTACTTATCTTAGGCTTCATATGGCGTAGTTTCACTGGAGGGAAGAATAGGAATTCATAAGAAATTATAGGCTTCATTTTTTCTAAATGACTGAAGCTTAACCTCTTTAAATATCAATTGTTATACTTTAGCCTTTTTTAAGAGGAAAGAAATTGCTATGTACATTCTTAGTGTCTGAAGCAAAGTATAATAAATGCTATGTTAATGAATAAGGACCATCATAACAAACCATAATTGGTGGGTCAGTATTTTCATGAGTGGGACTCAGCAGGAACTGTTGGAATATACAGGACTCTGTCCTGGTGCCTGTTAGGTAGCTATAGTGTGCCCTGTTTGTTGAGTTTTGTGTACCTTTTCTTTTTTTAGTGGTTTTGCTATCAGCTGTTACTTGCAGGATCCAAGTGAATTGTGTCAGCTGGCCTGCCTCTGATGACTCCTTTTTCCAGTTTGCTGCTTTCATCTGCTATAAATTAAGGCAGGCAACCACCAGGATTCATGAGCTGTTCATACAGTAAGAGAACTAGGCTGTGGTCGGGCACAGTGGCTCATGCCTATGATCCCAGCACTTCGGGAGGCCAAGGCAGGAGGATCGCTTGAGTCCAGGACTTCTAGACCAGCCTGGGCAATATGGCGAAACCCCGTCTCTACTGAAAATACAAAAAAGACCGGGCATGGTGGCTCACGCCTGTAATCCCAGCACTTTGGGGGGCCAAGATGGGTAGATCATTCAAGGTCAGGAGTTCGAGACCAGTTGGCCAATATGGTGAAACCCCGCCTCTACTAAAAATACAAAAATTAGCCAGGCATGGTGACAGGCATCTGTAGTCCCAGCTACTCAGGAGGCTGAGGCAGGAGAATCTCTTGAACCTGGAGTTGGAGGTTGCAGTGAGCCGAGATCGCACCACTGCACTCCAGCCTAGGCGATAGAGCAAGACTCTGTCTCAAAAAAAAAAAAAAAAAAATTAGCTAGGCGTGATGGTGCACACCTGTAATCCCCAACTGCTTGGGAGACTGAAGTGAGAGAATCACCTGAGTCCAGGAGGTTGAGGCTGCAGTGAGTGGAGATCATGCCACTGCACTCCAGCCTGGCAAACAGAGTGAAACTTTGTCTCGAAAAAACACAAAAACATAAAACTGGGCTGCAGTGAGCTGGAGAGGCCTTCCAAAGAGCAAGGCCCCATTTTGACTCCTGTGGGTGCCTTCCTCTCCTGAAAAAAAAAAATGACATTTTCCATCTCTTGGTACAAAGCTGAATATATTACTCTTATTAATATTGTCTTCCACCAAAAGTTCTTTTTTTCTGATTTTTTTTTTCCTGGAGTACAGTGGTGCGATCTCAGCTCACTGCAACCTCTGCCTCCCGGGTTCAAGCAATTCTTGTGCCTCAGCCTCCCAAATAGCTGGGACTACAGGCACGCACCACCACACCCAGATAATTTTTTGTATTTTTAGTAGAGATGAAGTTTCACCATATTGGCCAGACTGGTCTCAAGCTCCTGGCCTCAAGTGATCCGCCCTCCTCGGCCTCCCAAAGTGCTGGGATTACAGGCCTGGCCTGATTTTAAAAGAAATTAGAATAATACTTTCATGGGTTCCTCAAAGTTTCATAGGCCCTGGGCGCTGTGCCTAGTGGGTAAGTTGTCCTTGCCTATGAGTTTTAAAGTTACTTGAACCTCACATTGTTTTTTCAGTCCTAGGAGTGAGAGGATTTTTCTTATTTCTGGTTCTTGGCTGTGCTCTGGATAGTTGAAATTGTTTAGCAGATTGGCCTCCAGATAAGTAAGGCATTATTATTGGACATAGTGAATTCATGTTCTGGAAAGTTGGGGCCTAAAGGAGCAAAGTGGGCTCTGTAGAGTTAAATGAGGGCAGAGTATGGTGAGAAGGCAAATTTTGAAACATTGTGAACATGAGATAATTGCAAATTGGCAGAAAACTGGGAAAAGCATTTTAATAAACAGAAATGCTATGGATAAAAATCACAGAGGTAGAAATTAAGTTAGAAAGGAGAATATTGACCTAATTTAGAACACGGGGGTCAATTTAGGGTGTATCAAGCCAAAAGCTCAGACAGGTAGGGAAAATCTGTGGATACAAAAGTGGGGAGTTTGGATTTGCTGATTTTTTTTTTTTTTTGAGACGGAGTCTCGCTCTGTCACCCAGGCTGGAGTGCAGTGGCGCAGTCTCGGTTTACTGCAAGCTCCGCTTCCCGGGTTCACGCCATTCTCCTGCCTCAGCCTCCCGAGTAGCTGGGATTACAGGCACCCACCACCATGCCCGGCTAATTTTTTTTGTATTTTTTTAGTAGAGACAGGGTTTCACTGTGTTAGCCAGGATGGTCTCGATCTCCTGACCTCGTGATCCGCCTGCCTTGGCCTCCCAAAGTGCTGGGATTACAGGTGTGAGCCATCACCCCTGGCCAGAACCCTTCCTTTATGGTGTTAAGAATACTGTGGCATGGTCGGTGCAACTTTATCTTTTTTTTTTTTTCTTTTGACACCAAGTTTTGCTCTTGTTGCCTGGGCTGGAGTACAGTGGCATGATCTCGGCTCACTGCAACCTCTGCCTCCCGGACTCAAGTGATTCTCCTACCTCAGCCCCACAAGTAGCTGGGATTACAGGCATGCACCACCACGCCTAGCTAATTTTTGTATTTTTAGTAGAGATGGCGTTTTACCAGGCTGGTCTTGAACTCCTGACCATAGGTGATCTGCCCACCTCAGTATCTTCTTAATTTATTTAACCTTTTCTTCTAAGAGCACAGAGGTCATTATTTCTAGGTAATAAATCTCCTTAACTCAAATTAAGAGATCAACCATTGCTGATATGGGGCTTGGAGGGGCAAGGGCAAGAGTGGACCCCAAATCTAGTTTAAAATTACACAAATAAAAACAGTAGACAGCAAAGCATAGTGAAAATAGCAATGAGGCCTGAACTGTAGTTTCAGCTCCCTCACTGGACATGAGAGCCTCAGACAGATCACTTTACCTCTCACCCCAGGTTTCTCATCTGCAAAATGAGACAGAGAATGAGGGGGTTTGGAGGAATGATGTAGTCTTTAAGAGCTGCTCCCAATGTAAAATCTGATGATTCAGTGTCTTTTTCATAAATTGGAATTAAATATTCTTTAATATCATAAAGTCTGCTTTTGCCTATAGTGTTTTAAATTATTAAGGGTTGAGTTTCTCGTTTCATATTCAATCTGTATCATGAATTCCCCCTCTTGTTGTCTTCTGTCCTGCTTGGAGCACCATGAGGATGGTTACAAAGAAGTAGACTAAGAATTTGCTTCAGGGTAAAATCTAATGGAGAGTTTAAGTATAGTCTGCCTAGTCGTGGCATGATTTATTTGAAACATCCTTCCTTTGGTATTCAGCTTAAACATTTCACTGCAAAAAAAAAAAAAAAAAAAAAGTTACAGACATTTGAACAAGAGAAATCAGAAATGCATGCAAAGAGGCCCCATTCCTCTCCCTTCACTGTCCCTGATTGCTTTTAATGGTAGTCGATCTTTTCCCTTGGTTTGGGGAAACCAAGAGTTGTAGGAGATGTTAATAGTACTTGGTTTTTGTTGTTGTTACTGTTTTGAGATGGAGTTTTGCTCTTGTTGCCCAGGCTGGAGTGCAGTGGTGCCATCTTGGCTCACTGCAACCTCCGCCTGCCAGGTTCAAGCGATTCTTCTGCCTCAGCCTCCTGAGTAGCTGGGATTACAGGCATGTGCCACCACGCCTGGCTAAGTTTTGTATTTTTAGTAGAGACAGGGTTTCACCATGTTGGTCAGACTGTTCTCGAACTCCTGACCTCGTGATCCACCCGCCTCAGCCTCCCAAAGTGTTGAGATTACAGGCATGAACCACTGCACTGGCCAATAGTACTTGTTATCTCACTAGTTGAGGTTAATGGCAGCTAATGAATCTTATGTTTCCTCTGCTAGAGAAGTCTGTATTATCCAGTCAATAGCTAATCAATTGATTAAAAGAGATAAGCCAACCTTTGGCACAAAGCATACATGCCATTCATTCTGGATTATTTTATTTAAAATTTGTTGCTATCAACACTTGGGGCTCAGAGGTATAGACTCTGAAATGATAGTTATTTTCCTTTTGTATACTTAATATAATGTGCATTTCTCTAGGAGCAAAAAGTAATAACGAAGGAGTGATCTGCTACCCTTGAAACCTATACTGGGATTATCATTCATTCAATGCGTGTTTAACTTTGCACTTTGTATAAGGCACTATGCTAGCGCTGGAAACATCAGTAAAGCCAAACCGACTTAAGTCCTGTCCTAATGAAGGAGAACTAGCAAGAAATACAGTAAATATAGTAAATGAATAAAGTATATAGTATGTAAAAGGTTATCCAAACTGGAGGAGGGAAAGGGCAGGATAAGGGTTGGGGAGTTGCAGTTTTAAATGGAGGTACATGGGGATTGAGTTGGCCTGTGGAAAAGCTGACATTCAAGCAGGTCCTTGACTTGGAGGGAAAGGCCTGTGTGGCTATGGAAGGGAAGTGCATTCCAGGCAGAGGAATCCTCTCTGTGTGCCAGGTACGCCATGCTGAGTACTGCAGGGGCACAGACGGATGATACGTGGTTTCTACCACTGGGGGTTGACAGGCTAGAAACAAAATTCAGGCTTGAAGATAAATGCAGAAAAGCCTTATGGCAAGGTAGAATTTTTCTAAGGTTTTCTGTTGAATAATACAAGCTAAGAAAATATGAAAAATTATTCCCATTTCAAGAATGAAGCCAGGTTAAGTGATAGACCAAAGGACCTCTACCAGGAAAGCTTCTCACTCTTGGCTCTGAGCTGTCTTCCTCCTCAGAAGTTGCTGCCTCTCCCTGAGGCCGCACGCTGCCATGAGTCCTTCTGACTCTCCGTGAGTCACCCCACTGCCATGACTCCTTCGGAGGGGGTGTCTGACCTTTTGCTTCAGGCCTCTTCTGGGCCTCACAGTAACCCTTGTGAAGCTGAAGATGGGAGCTCTCATCTTCCCTAACCCAGAGCCAACCTTGGCCTCTCTGAGTCATTTGCTGCCAGTGCCCTGTGTTCGTTGTTTAGAAGAGAGGGATTTTCAGGCATCCCGCCCCTCACCCACCTGACCTAACCATGCGGATTCCTGACACCACAGGCAGAGGACTGTTCTTCAGGTTCCTCTGAAGACCACCTATTCAGATGCTTGCTTCTTTTCCTTCTGGCCTGTGATGACAGAGACCCCGCCCCAGCAATTTCCACCTCACACTCCATTCTCATAAGTAGGTAGAATTTTCTCATCCCATATTTATGGTTGAGGAGGAGACAGATGCTGAGAAGTTAAAATCTACCCCAAATCACACAGCTGTGAGTGATGGGGCCTGTACTTCTGTTGCACCAGGCTACTGTCCATCAGGGACTTGCCTCACCCTTGCTTTCTGCCAGCCCTGGGCTTGCCTTAAAAAGGACATCATATGCATAAGACACTGGTTAAAAGGTACAGCATGGTCCCTGGAGATGCTCACTCTTACAACTGGCCTGTTCTTGGGGCAGCAGCTCCTCACAGGCCCCTAAGAGGTAGACCTCCTGCCTGTGGCTGCCAGGACCCTCCTCTCCATCACAGGTCTTCCTCCTCAAGAACCTTTCTGGTTTCCTGTTGCTTTTTATATTAAATATTTCCCTTAGGTTAGCATCCTGAGTGTCCCTTTTACTGGTTGTCCACTCCCCGTGTCTGCAAACAACTTCCTTTTCAGCCTTGGTGCTCTGGCTCAGCTGCTTCTACCATGCACATAGGATTTAGGTGCATTCAGGACCTTCTTTTCAAGGGCCTTGCCAGTGCCTCCTTGTTGTCATTATCTTTGCACAGATAACCTTCCTAGATAACCCCACCCCAGGAAACTGTCCCCATACGCCGGGTTCCCTCCGCCATGATTAGTTTGTATTTGTGACTGTGTTACTTGGTTGTGTTGCCTGAATATTTATTTGGTTTTCCGAGCTAAATTGTAATTTATTTGAAGGCACAAACCAAGTCTCATAATTCTATTAAGTACCTAGGAGTAAATTATTGTTAATGCTCCAATTGGCTAATGTCTATTTCATCTTTTACTTATCAGATTTACAAATGCTTAATATTCTGAAATATTTCACTCTCATTTACAAAAACATCAGATTCTAATAAGCAGAAGATAAAGTTCAATGCCCCCAGCACATAGCAGTTTTGAGTTGCACTTTTAAACTCACTTCTTAATCCATTTCAGGGTTTTCAATTTTTTACAGTTAATTTTTCTTACCAAGAGTGTATTACACTTGCTCAGCATTGAATGATATGGAAAGAACGGCCTTTCTTTCCTGCATAACTGACTTTACTTTTGTTCATAGGTTGAAATCAGCCCTTCCATTTCACTGCAGTATTATATTAGTGGCATTTTTATTTAGGAAAAAAAAAAGCTTTCTTCCACATGAACTTTTGTTACAAATCAGTTTATTGGGGCCAATCAATGGGCAAGACCTGTGAAAGGGTGTGGATTATCTGGTTGGTCCTTTGTGTGGCAAAAGGCTTAGATGCTGCTTAGTACTCTCTCATTCTTCATCATGTAAAGAAGTGTTTTTTTGAAGGATCAACACCTGACTGAGCCCTGCCTTTTTCATGGAAATGTTTTCACCTGAGTTGCTGCTTATGGTACTAAGAATTAGTTAACTAATACTTATTTAACCTCGGAACAATGTTTATCATAATCCGATTGGCAGATAGTCATTTTACTTAGGCTCTTTCTTTGTAGCATCAGGACTAGCAAATCTCAGCAAAGAGTATGCTGGGAGCAATTTCTTTTTTCCCAAATAGGTTATCACTCTGCTTTTTTTGCTTTCCGTCAAGGGGCATGTTTGGGCACTGTGGACATTAAGGCTGGTGGCCACACATTAGCAAGGTGGAGGTCCCCTCTTGGGATAAGCACCACTTTTATTTTTAAAGCTGCATCCCCATTTCATGCTGCTGGCAGCATTTCTCTTCAGATGAATCCCTTGCAATTTATCACATTAATACATTCGGAGCTGTTTTTCATGATAAAGCTTCCTTACGAGCATTACCACTAATTAATACACAAAATGGACCGGCACAACTTAATAATTTGGTAATGTTTTTCAAGGTTTTCTTAAAGATGATGCTTTACAAGTCAAGACCCGAACTTGCCTGGGTCATGACCTCTTTGCAGTGTTTGGAGTCTTGTTAAACAAGAAGAAAAGCAAAACATAAATTAGCGTCTCCATTATAAGTTGCTGTACATTTCCCAATCTTTCAACACTTTGAAGAGCATAGTCACTGTTAATGTAAGAACATCTCATGAGGAAACTGGCAGTGATTTTAAAAGTCCGGCTTTCTGGAATGAGTAAGAAGCTTCTTCCTCAGTGCCACTCTTCTAGGGCCAGCATTGTCCTTTGTGAGAGAGGAGCAAGATGAGGAAGTTTGCATTATGGACTATGGGACATTAAAAAGCTAAGGAGAAAGAGAAGTAACAGTTACCTTTAATCATACTGAGGTATCGGCATGTGTGGCCTTTGGCATCTGTTAGTCTTTAGGACTGTGTTCCCAAGTTTGCAATTGGAATTTAGTGTTAAAAAAAATAAGTATAAAAGCGCCACTTTTTGTTATAGTAAAAACATATGTCTTTACTCAATTGCAATTACTGCAACACCCCAGCTTTTATTGTTATTTTGCCCTTGGACTTACGTATTTCTGTTCCTCTGTCTTAGAATGTCCTTCCCCTTCATCTTCCTAATCAACCTACTCATTCCTTAAGACTCAACTCATGTATCATCTCCTCCAGAAAAAGCTTTCTCTGCCACGTGTTTCTTCCCTCTACCTGACATCCTTGTGTGTAATACCTCCACCTTTCCATATTGTTTTTTTTTTTTTTTTTTTTTTTTTTTTTTTCTTTTGGACAGAGTGCTTGCTCTGTCGCCCGGCTGGGAGTGCAGTGGCTGGATCTCAGGCTCGACTGCAAGCCCTCCGCCTCTCCAGTGTCACGCCCATGTCGTCCTGCCTCAGCGCTCCAGAGTAGAAACAGGAATAGCTGGCGCAGGACAGCGCGCGCACGCGCCCAGCTAGGCTCCGTATGGTGTTCTAGTAGAACGGGGTTTCACCCGGTTAGCCGAGGAGTCTCGATGTCTCCTGACCTCGTGATCCCGCGCGTCTCGCCTCCCGCCAAAGTGCTGGATTACAGCTTGAGCCACCGGCGCCCGCCTCCATATTGTTTTAATTATCTCAATTATCTCTTTTGTATCTGTCTTTCTGTGAAAGGTCTGTTGCATATTCATCTAGGAACTTGGTAAATGTCTGATAATAAGCATTTGATTTTTGCCTACTTGGTTCCTGAAATAATAATAATGATTGCCCTTTAATCTGAATACTCACAGGTGTACTTCTATCTCATATTCTTTGCACAGTCATCTGTTAAGCTAATGGCTAATTGTACCAGAGGGTCTCAGCTTTGTTCCTTTGATCTGCATTGGCTTGTGGTGGTACATTGCCCATTCTTGGCACAGCAGGTGGATAAAAACAATGAGTAACATTGAGAAAGGCTGACGTGTCTTATTGACAGTAGTGGTATAATGTTTACCAAACCCAAATTGAAATTGTTTTGGTTTCTTAAAATCTTTTCCCGATAGCACATTTATTTTAATATTCTGAATTTCTAAGATCTGTGTATAAGTTCAATGATTAGTCTTTACTGAAGACTTATCTATGGACTGAGTGTATATTATAAATCTAGTGACATAAGTTTAAAACTCATTCCTCTTCCATTTTCCAAGTAAACTTTTTTAGTAATGTGTTTTTCTTTGTAAAGAGAGGCAGTATATGATTTGGGTCTGGATCCGGTTTCCAGTCTTGGCTCCATCATGTATTGGTTATTTGACCTTGAACACAAATGACTTACATCTGTGAGACTCAATAGCTTCGTCAGTAAAATGGGGATAGTAAGGGGATAGTACTAGTACTGCATTTTCGTGAGTATAATGAACATTAATTGAGAGACTGATCTGGAGAGATGCCATACTGCAAAAGAGGATTAAGCGGAGTTCTCCCTATTAAATGGCGAGATACCCAGAAACATTACCCTGTTGACTCCAGTATGCTGGCAACGAGGCTTTATACTCTTTGGGAAGGAGACTGGAAGATTCTTCTCTGGGAAGAATGTACACATACTGACCTTTGAGGGATCCCCAGTAGTCAGCCAAGTCTTACCTAATCATCCTATAGTGAAGCTCCTGGACACAGAATTTCCAGTCATAGTTTAGCTCGTTTTTTTTTTTCTTTTTTTTTTTTTTTTTGAGACAGAGTCTCACTCTGTCGCCCAAGCCGGAGTGCAGTGGCACGATCTTGGCTCACTGGGTTCACGCCGTTCTGCTGCCTCAGCCTCTCGAGTAGCTGGGACTATAGGCGCCTGCCACCATGCCTGGCTAATTTTTTTTGTATTTTTAGTAGAGACGGGGTTTCACCCTGTTAGCCAGGACGGTCTCCATCTCCTGACCTTGTGATCTGCCCGCCTCGGCCTCCCGAAGTGCTGGGATTACAGGTGTGAGCCACTGCGCCCGGCCCATAGTTTAGCTCTTAAATATGAATAGCTATCCAGCAATCACCAGACACTTTCAGGAAAGCCTCCTGTAAACAAATTGGAAAAGGGGGCAAGTCATAGGAAACAGACAAAACAAAGAACAGAAGAAAACATCATTTTTGCATTCTATAATATTCACAGGTTTGTTTTTTGAGATGGAGTCTCACTTTGTCACCCAGGCAGGAGTGCAGTGGTGCCATCTCGGCTCACTCCAGCCTCAGCCTCCTGGGCTCAAGCAATCTTCTCACCTCAGGCTCCCAAGTAGCTGGGACTACAGGCATTTGCCACCACACCTGGCTAATTTTGGTATTTTTGTCAAGACGAGGTTTCACCATGTTACCCATACAGGTCTCAAATTCCTGGACTCAAGCGATCTGTCCATCTGGGCCTCCCAAAGTGCTAGGATTACAGGTGTGAGCCACTGGCCTCAGAGATTTAAAACAAGATATTGTATTTTAATTGCACAGGATGCAATTTAAAAAGAAAACATTCAGAAAACAAGAAGAGCTCTTAGAACTGAAAAATAAGTTAGTTTAAAGGTTGGAAGACAAAGTTGATACTAACCTGAAAAGTATTAGAAAGAGAAAGAAATAAAAACTAAGAGTAAAAAAATAAGAAAATTAGAAGATTAGTCCTAGAGGATCAATATCCAACTAAGAGGTTCCCAGTGGGTGATACAGAGAAAATGAATGGGAGGAAGTCTCCAGGAGACATATTTCCTAGAATTAAATGATTGGAATTTCCAGTTTAGAAAGAAGGTATCTAGTGCCAACAAAATGAGTATAGAAAGAACCATCTTAGGATATGTAGTTTTCAAATTGCAGAACATAGGGATGAAGAAAAGATTCTGAAAGTTTTGTATTAAAAAGGTTAGAAACAAAAGATCAAAGATCAGATAGCATTTGTCTTTTAGCCTTCAGTGCCTTCAAAATTGCAAAAAAAAATTATTTCTAACCTTTTTATTTATTTATTTTTTGAGATAGTTTCGTTCTTGTTGCCCAGGCTGGAGTGCAATGGTGTGATCTCGGCTCACTGCAACCTCTGATTCTTGAGTTCAAGCATTCTCCTACCTCAGCCTCCCAAGTAGCTGGGATTACAGGACAGCTAATTTTGTATTTTTAGTAGAGATGGGGTTTCACCATGTTGGTCAGGCTGGTCTCAAACTCCTGACCTCAGGTGATCACCTGCCGCGGCCTCCCACAGCATTGGAATCACAGGCATGAGCCAGCGCACCCAGCTTCTAACCTTATTTTTTACAACTAGACAAACTATTAAGACAAAGGATACAATATTAAGGCTAGAATAAAGGTATTTCCAGACATGCAAGGTCTTTAAAATTTTACCGGCTGGGCGCAGTGGCTCAAGCCTGTAATCCCAGCACTTTGGAAGGCCGAGACGGGCGGATCACGAGGTCAGGAGATCGAAACCATCCTGGCTAACCCAGTGAAACCCCGTTCTCTACTAAAAAATACAAAAAACTAGCAGGGCGAGGTGGCGGGCGCCTGGAGTCCCAGCTACTCAGGAGGCTGAGGCAGGAGAATGGTGTAAACCCGGGAGGCGGAGCTTGCGGTGAGCTGAGATCCGGCCACTGCACTCCAGCCTGGGCGACAGAGCGAGACTCCGTCTCAAAAAAAAATAAAATTTTACCTCCCTCTCACTCTTTCTCAGGAAGCTTTTGGGTATATGCAGCACAGACAAGGGGATAGATGAGGAAAAGGAAGGCTAGGATACAGGGAATCTAACAGAGGAGAGAGGAAAGCTCCAGAACTTCAGCAGTGCCCCAGGCCTAGAGAGTCACCACTTCAGATTGAACTGTGAACACAGAGGACTCCTGGAGGGGAATTTCTTCAAGAACACAACTTTAAACTATGTAATGTGTTTGAATATACTGAAAGGAGACTTGTGATTGTGTTTAGAGACAAACTTGTGGTAAGCACCTGGTAAACTAAGCGAAGGGGAAAAAGGCAATTAACTCCAGTAAAACAAAATGTTGTCCAAGAAAGGAAAATTTAATAGTACTCTGCGTGGCCTAACTGTAAACCACATTTGTATAAACATAATAAATACTGAATATAGATTTAACTAAAGACTGAAATAACTATATTGGAAAGACGTAAAAAGGGGCATGTGGTGGGGGAGGGGGGTAGTGCAAAATTAATAACAAATCCTCATCTTCTATGGTAGGAATTTAAAGCTGAAAACGGGCCAGGCACGGTGGCTCACGCCTGTAATCCCAGCACTTTGGGAGGCCGAGGTGGGCAGATCATGAGGTCAGGAGATGGAGACCATCCTGGCTAACATGGTGAAACCCCATCTCTACTAAAAAAAATACAAAAAATTAGCTGGGTGTGGTGGCGGGCGCCTGTGGTCCCAGCTACTTGGGAGGCTGAGGCGGGAGAATGGCGTGAACCCGGGAGGCCGAGCTTGCAGTGAGCCAAGATCGCACCACTGCACTCCAGCCTGGGCAGCAGAGCGAGACTCCATCTCAAAAAAAAAAAAAACATAAAGCTGAAAACAGAAATCTAAAACTAGTAATGTAACCTTATTATTTAAAGATAAGGAAGTAAATATAAGGAGAAAAGCTAAGAGAATTGAAAATGGTTGCCTTTGAAGAAAGGGAACTGAGAATGGTAGCATAAGCCTGGCATAGTTTTTAAACTTTTTTTTTTTTTAATATTTCAGGGTTAAAAGTAAAAATGAAAAATATTAAATGTGACAATTATGGAAAGCACTTTAGCCCATGCCTTTTACAGTTCAGTGTTGCATAAATGTAAACTATTATTACCCTGTTCCTTCTGAAAAGTGTACTAAAGCCTTGTAAAGCCAGCGCCACATACTTTTTATTCATTTCATCTTTTTTCCCCATTTCCCACCATACATGTGCCATGTTGGCTCTAAGGAAGGAATTACATACGTACATGTCAGTATCTTTCCATTTGGTTTGTGTATCTTCCTGATTTACTAATCCCTTGTTTTATTCATGTGAATGAGAAGGAGCTGTTCACATGTTGCCACTTTCTGAATCATGTTGGTACCTTTTTTCAGGATTTTCAGGAAAATCCTGAATTGTTTTCTTCTCTTTTGCCAGTCATTTGCATTTGCAAGATTAAATAAATGGCTTTTGCAAATTGTGTTCAAGCTTACTCTAGTTTCCTAATTAGTCTTATGTACATTTTAACACATTTTCTCCCTATGATCAGGGCCGCAAGCTTCTTATCATTGGGACCACTAGCCGCAAAGATGTCCTTCAGGAGATGGAAATGCTTAATGCTTTCAGCACCACCATCCACGTGCCCAACATTGCCACAGGAGAGCAGCTGTTGGAAGCTTTGGAGGTGAAAATGAGTCAATGGATTGCACACTGTTTATAAGAAAGGAATTGAGGCTGAAATAAGTGGTACCACATTATACCTGGTGTTTCGTTTTTATGCTAATCCAGAACATGGGGCCCGGGGATATTACAGGTTGTGTATCCCTTATCCAAAATGCCTGGGACTAGGCCAGGCACGGTGGCTCATGCCTGTAATCCCAGCACTTTGGGAGGCCAGGGCAGGTGGATCACTTGAGGTCAGAAGTTCGAGACCAGCCTGGCCAACATGGTGAAACCCTGTCTCTACTAAAAATACAAAAATAAGCCGGGCATGGTGGCGGGCGCCTGTAGTCCCAGCTACTCAGGAGGCTGAAGCAGGAGAATTGCTTGAACCTGGGAGGCGGAGCTTGCAGTGAGCCAAGATTGTGCCACTGCACTCCAGTCTGGGCGAGAGAGCAAGACTCTGTCTAACAACAAAAAATGCCTAGGACCAGAAGTGTTTCAGATTTCAGATTTTTTCAGATTTTGGAATACTGCATTATATTTAGGTTGAGCATCTCTAATCTGGAAATCTGAAATGCTTCAGTGAGCATTTCCTTTGAATGTCATGTTGGCACTCAAAAAGTTTCCGATTTTGGAGCATTTTAGATTTCAGATTTTTGGATTAGGGATACTCAACCTGAACCTCCAGTTGTTTTCAGGAATTAGAGGAGAAAGATGAGTATACATGACAGTGAATTAATTTCCCATTCCTCAATGTAGGCAGCTACAAACTGCCAGGAATTAATTGCTCTGTATCCAGCATGAGTGATGTATATAGATTACTTGGACCAGAAACTTGAATGGGTGGCAGTGTGGGGGTAAGGTAATCACTGTATAGAAAAATTAACCATTCATAATGGCTTTTAGCACATTTCCTTGCATTTAATAAATTGGAACGATGATTAAAGCCTTAGAAATGTCAAAAACTACAGAAGTAAAAGGAACTTTATTAACAAGTTTAGAAATAGAAATGTTTTCTTAATTTTTTGAAAATGACAAAGTCATTTTAAAGAATATTCTTCATTTTGTTCAGCAGTGGTAGAGTCAGTAAAGCTTCTTAAAGTCCTCAAGGCCCCCAACAAAATAGAAACGTATCTATATGATAAATGTTTGAGGTTACCCATGTAGGCAGGTTTTGTGCAGGAACTAGGTAAGAGAATTAAAGGTAGTGTGCTTTGACACATACAGATTGTTCCTAGAAAAGAATGTTAAAATTTTTAATTTATATTTATTATGGATTGGAGCTATTTTTTTCCCAGCAAATATAAGTTATATGGAGGTCCATAAGAAAATGGGGTTTAGGATACCAGTTTTCACTTTCATGATTGCACCTAATGGGTTTAGGAAGGTCAGACTGGATTTTAAAGTAGAAGACAATTCTATCAACTTGAACAGTTAGGTAATTCTTATCACTCTTCTTTTAAAGGTAAATAGAATTAACCAGTGTTGATGTGTTCACTGTAAAAGTGCTTTGATTATTGTTTATTGTTTTTGTAGCTTTTGGGCAACTTCAAGGATAAGGAACGCACCACAATTTCTCAGCAAGTCAAAGGGAAGAAGGTCTGGATAGGAATCAAGAAGTTACTCATGTTGATCGAGATGTCCTTACAGGTAAGGGACTTCCTTCTCCGTATGACTCAGACAGAACAAAGCTTCAGGACACACCAAGAGGGTCCAGTATTTCCTTTGCCAAGGGTTTTAAAGTTTTGATTTTCTTATATTATTTCCAAACTTAATTTGGTAGCCTGCTTCTGAGATTGACCACTTATCAATACTTTTCAACTTCTTAAAATTCAAAAATGGAAGGAAAGATTATAAAGTTAGTTTTAATTTAGGGAGCCACTAGATCTTAGAACTAGAAAAGACTTCAGAGAGCAATTATTCTGCTGCCCCCTCATTTTGGAGATGAGGATACTGTGTGTGCCACAGGCTGTCAGTGAATTATCCAAGATCACTTCGCCAGGTTATTGATATTGATGGAGAAGGGATGGTGTTGCACCTCAAGTCAGTAGGCGACCGCACATATACCAAATGGTGTCTGGGAGACTGTTTTAAGGGACAAGTTAATTAAGTTGTGCAGTCTAGACCTGGGATCTGTATATTTGTCCCTGGCTGGGCTCCTAGAAATTTCATGCAGGCCGGGCCTGTAATCCCAGCGGATTTGGGAGGCGAGAGGGCCGGGCCTCCACGAGGATCATGAAGATCGAGACCCATCCTGGCTAACATGGTGACAACCCGTCTCCTACTAAAAAATACAAAAGCTAGGCCGGGTGAGGTGCGCGGGCGCCTGTAGTCCCAGCTACTCGGGGAGGCTGAGCGCGAGGAGAATGCGTAAACCCGGGAGGCGGAGAGCTTGCATGAGCTGAGATGCAGGCCACTGCAGCTCCAGCCGGGCAACGAGTGAGAGCTCGAGTCTCAAAAAAAAACAAAAAAAAAAAAAGAAATTTCATGCAAACTACTGTAGAGTTGAAGCATCCAGAATCATGAAGAAAACTAAGCCCCAGGCTGCTGCCTGCGCAAAGACAGATGAAACTTCTTTGGGACTTTCTCATATCTCCTGGCAACTTACCTTTCCTCTTTTTAGAACTCCACCCTTCCATATTCCCATCCTGTATCTTCTTGTCCTTATCTGACATACTAGTTAGCTGATAAGTATCTCCCTATCAAGCCCTATGAATTCAGAGACCTTGGCTCTTACTGTTGAGTCCAAAGTCCCTGGAACAGAGCCAACACATATGAGGGTGCTTAGTAAACTTTTATTACTATTATTATTATTATTATTATTATTATTATTCTGAGACAGTGTCTCGCTCTGTCTCCCAGGCTGAAATACAGTGCCATGATCACGGCTTACTGCAGTTTTGACCTCCCAGGCTCAAGCAATCCTCCTATCTCAGCCTCCCAAGCTGGGACTACCAGCATGTGCTACCATACTCAACTAATTTTTGTATTTTTTTGTAGAGACGTGGTTCACTATGTTGCCCATGCTGGTGTTGAACTCCTGAGCTCAAGTGATCCATCTGCCTCAGCCTCCCAGAGTGCTGGGATTACAGGCATGCACCACCATGCCTGGCCCTCAGTAACTTCTTTTTTTTTTTTTCTTTTGAGACAGTCTCATTCTGTTGCCCAGGCTTGAGTGCAGTGGTGTGATCTCGGCTCACTGCAACTTCCACCTCCTGGGTTCAAGGGATTCTCCTGCCTCAGCCTCCTGAGTAGCTGGGATTACAGGCGCCCATCATCACGCCCAGCTAATTTTTTGTATTTTTAGTAGAGATGGGCTTCACCATGTTGGCCAAGCTGGTCTTGATCTCCTGACCTCAGGTGATCTGCCCACCTCAGCTTCCCAAAGTGCTGGGATTACAGGCGTGAGCCACTGCACCCGGCCAGTAAACTTTTGTTGGACGAATAACTATAAATTCATTCTGGTCCTAGGTGGGCAGAGTGACTGTATTCTAGGCATCATGTGTTACTTACTGATGGTCCTGCCATTCTGCTAGTATGGGCAGTGAGTGCCAGAGGTGAAGTTTCTGTTTCAGTTACATCTGAAATAGGCTCTTAGACCAATAACACATTGGAAACATGAAGTGAATGCTTTTTAATCTTTTCTGGTAAATGTATCTGAAAATAAAATTTTTGTGGCTTTCAGAAATCTAATCTAATCTACTAAGCTTTCAGATGGACTATTTATAAGTCAATTAATTTATTTTCCATTATGAACCATAAATTAAAGTTACAGACTAACCACTTTGTTTAGACTTATTCTTGGTAAAGGTGCAAATACAGGTGTATTGGCTCTTTCTTTGAAAAAAAGATAAATCTGTCAGATTGTCAGCTCTTTTTTTTTTTTTAAAGTTTCAGTTTAATTTTTTTTTCAATAATTGCATAGAAGAAACTATGTGGATTTTTTTCCCCAGCCCTCATCCCTTTCCCTTCCTTTGATGCCTGCAGGTCAGTGATCAAGTTAATGCTTCTTATGCATGTGGGGTAGAGAGTGAGAGTGGGGCACTCAGGCCTAATCTGCAGCGACTGACATTTCATAGGCCTCTGAGTTTGAACCCCTTCATGTCAAATGGATTTCGTGCAGCTGAGTGAATTCTCTTTAGATCTGCCTTAGAGAGGCTGAGCCTAAGTGAAGAGGCATGTAGTTTTGCAGAATATAAGTCATGTTACCTCTCTGTTCACTACACGCGATTCTGTTAAAACTTGCACAGAGCTGAGGATCTGCTCTGACTGGATGTCACCTGAGGGAATAAAGTCATTTATCTAGATTACTTTTTTCCTCCCTTTCTCCTGACTTTTAATTCCATAGCTACAGGCAAGTCAGTAAGTTGTTGCTCACATATATTAAATATATTTAATGGGCAAAGAACTGCAAGTACCAACTACAACTGTGCTTCAGCCAGTTCCTTTTTTTTTTTTTTAAGAACTTGACAATTGATTCATATGTAATTCTCTTCCCAAAGAGGAAAATGTTTCTTTTGTTAGCTATTCACACTTTTCTTAGTCCTTTGTAGTCTGACCTCTTACCTTTGATACATTTGAAACTTCTGTTCAGTGTTTTCTGAGATAGAAGAAATCTTAAAAAAAAAAAAAAAAAAAAAAAAAAAAAATCCGTGGTTGGAGGGGGAGTCCAATTGCACATCTACCCACAGCTGCACTGAGCATTTGAAAGTTATTCCCGGAGGGCAGGGAGTTCCCTCTTGGGAAACAGACTCCTGCTCTGAAACATATTTTAAAAGTTAGGTGTGTTTCTTACAATGAAAATTCATCTTCAGGAATTAAAGATGTTTTTAATGATTGTTTTCTAGATAACTTCGTATCTCCTGTGGGCCTACGAGAATAAAGTATATTTAACAAGTTAGTATAAATATGAATAGAAAATGAAAACCAGTATAGGTGGTTAGTAATAACCACCTGAACCAAGCACCCGAAACAAAAGTTGCACCATTTTTTCTTAGACTCATGACAGGAGACCCAGATTCATCTAGAGATTATTTCAGGAATCAGCAGTACTCTTCATTTTTTTAGTTTTAGCACAACTTTGTTACTACAAAGAAGAAACTATATGACGGATACTGAAGCTAAGAAAAGCTATATTGTTGATTATGTAGAGTTAATAAGCTATTTTTTAGTTGTTGAATTAACCTCAACTTGGTATCTTCTACTTTGCTATGACTTTAGTAGACTTTTATACCTTCAACAGATGAATTGGGTGTCATTTGAACCCTGATGAATGGCCCTGTCCAGTCTCACAGCGATGCTTCACAGGTACCAGCACAGGGCACGCCTGGCCTAAGTGCCTATGATGGCCAGTGGACTTGGGTCTTTTGGAACCCAGTGTACGTGGTTCTGGAAAACCCCATTCACTTCCTCCAAATGATGTGATCTGCTTTGTGTAAGAATGCTGGTCAAGGAGCAGGTAACACCTACCTGGTCACATCTAGGTCACTTCAGTGACCTAGTGGAGCATTGATGAAGTGTGAAACCGAACATTGCCTTGGCATGAAGCAAGTGCAGAGTTGTTAGAAGGTACCATTAACCCATCTTCATTTCTTCTGATGTATTTAGATGGATCCTGAATACCGTGTGAGAAAATTCTTGGCCCTCTTAAGAGAAGAAGGAGCGTAAGTACACACAACATTTAATGGCCATCAACCAAACTTACCACCCTGTTAAATCCCTGTGCCTATTGTAAGAGTTGCTTTCCTAGATAAGTTTGTTTCCATTTATTTGAATTCTTCGCTGTGTTGTAGGTCCGAGAGACCAAGCAAGGAAGTTGGTTGTACTGTTGGTTTGCTCTCCCTGTCCTGCTTCGCAAAACTTCCTTGTCACAATGCAGGAAAAACTTAATGGTACATATCTATCAGAACCTGCTTTTACATGCATGGAGATGTGACCATTTTCTTTTGTGAAGTGCTCATCTAATAGCAAATGCATAGTGGGAAATGTAGGATAACCATTAAGAAGCTTTTAGTGACTTTTTTTTTTTTTTTGATAGTTTTTTACAGACCCTCATCTGGTTTTTTGTGTTTTGGTATTTCTTTTGCAGTAGCCCCCTTGATTTTGATTGAAAATGAACTATTTGAAACCCACAGTGACCAAGGGAAGTGACCAAGGTGAAGATGGCCTGGGATCTTCACTGTCTTACTCAAGATACTGGACTAAGTGGAACGTTCTCTACCTTCAACACGTGCTCACTCTGCATGATTAGTGCAATAAAACCCCCTTCCTTATGCATACTGAGATAGCTTAGTGTCTTGTGGAAGGTGTAAATTTGGTTTAGAATGCTGCGCTTACCTTCCCATGCAGGCTAAAGTGATTCCTTCTTGCTCAGTCCCTCTGTGTGGGAACCATCCAGTACTTGTGGACACTACACGTTTCAGGCTCTCTACTAGCACATCACCCCTGAAAACTCTCAGTCAGTGTAATGAATGTTGCATGACAACAATTAGCCGATTAGAAGGCAGACTTTCTACATCCAAACCTGGCTTAGTAAATTGAGGCGTGGGCCAGAGATCCTCTGACAGCTGTCCTGAGCTAACACTAAAGGTCACTGGGTATTTGGTTAAAGGTCTCCCACAAGACTGGTTATTCTCTTTGCCTGAAGAAACAAGGCATTGGATGTCTAAAATGCTGTTCTCAATCATTGTCAGAGATGTTTTCAAGTTGCAGTCAGAAGATCTTTCTTAATAGAACGTCAGATGACTACCGTGTTGGTTGTGACTTCCCCTTAGTATAACTGATTTGCTCTGTGGTAAGAGATATGCTAATTATTACCACTTAGTAGATGTTGTTAAAAACATGTGAAAAACAGGTATGGAAAAGCATACACCCCAAACAGAAAGGAGTTATTAAAGTAATTTACAAACCTCTTGGCACTAATTAGTGTCCAACTCCAAGTGGGTCAATTCCTTAATATAATATTAAGGCTTATTAGTATCACTGCTTTTTCCTTAGCTTAATGACTTACTTAGAATTTATCCTTTATTTTAATTCATCTGTACTATCTAGTGTCTAAATAAAACACTATTCTCCAGAAAAATCCATCGTTTTCTAGCCCTCTCCCTCAGTGCTTTATTGTCCGTTCCAACACATTGAACACATTTCCTTCACCCTCCACACACTTCTTCCAAAAGGAAGCACCCATTGAGTCCTTTTGAGGGCGACCTGTCTTATCACTGACTGACTTAGCAGGAATTTAATTAGGTCATATTTGGTGATGAGACTCATGGAGCGTGCCTCTCTCTCCCCATTGCTGCTTAAAATGCAAGGACAAGCGATTAGAAGCCATCCTAAGGTGCTTACACCACATGCCACCCATGAGGCTTGTGGCCACAGTGGCACTTGGGTGTGGCTCTTCTGTCATTTGTCCCCATGTGAGAAAGCAAATCATCTCCAAATCTTGCTATTTATATACTTTACTTGGAGACTTGTATGTTATATCTTCTTTGTTTTGCGTTTTCTTCCCTAGCTTATTTTGTGGCTTTTAAAGAAGTGGATTGTATTGTGAGCTCCTGTGATTCCTGGTGGCCAGTATCCTGGATTCCTCTAAGATCTTGCCTCTTGCCTCCTCATGAAAGCAGCACACATTGTGTTAACTTATGTCTCTTGTTAAATGAGCTTAATGTCTTTGTGTTTTGTCCAAAACTATATTGAAAAATATAAATATTGTTTAATGCAAATGAAGGAATGCAATAAAGAGTAAATATACTTGAAAATGTTCTGTAGACCAGTGTTTCATATAGAACCACATGGACAGCTGACAGGAATGGAGGAAGAAGGAGGGGGGCTCAGGAAAGAAACCTCTCCTTGTTTTGTTACAAGTAGCATAATGTGAGGGATGATTTTTATTTTAAAAATCTCTTAATTATTTAGAAAGTAGAGTTACTTTCCTTAGTATATTATATACTATATTGTATATTATATTATACCAGCTACTCAGGAGGCTGAGGCAGGAGAATCACTTGAACCTGGAGGCAGAACCAGAGTAGCTGGGATTACAGGCATGTGCCACCACACCCAGCTGTTTTTTGCATTTTTAGTAGAGATGGGTTTTCACCATGTTGGCCAGACTGGTCTTGAACTCCTGACCTCAAGTGATCCGCCCGCCTCAGCCTCCCTGTTCTTGGATTACAGGCATGAGCCACCGTGCCAGGCATTTTTTTTTTTTTTTTTTAGTAAGATAAGTATAAAGCATAAAGATGGTTATATATTAACTTTTTCTGATACTGTAGGTTGCAGTGAGCCGAGATCATGCCATTTGCACTCAGCCTGGGTAACAGAGCAATACTTTGTCTCAGGAAAAAGAAAAAACTCAGGTACCTAAGCCACAAACAAGGTTAGTAATAAGAGTTGTCGCTCAATTAGAGCTACTCCTTTCTGTGAAATGTACAAACCAAGGAACTTAAAGGCTCTCAGTAAGATTGCTTCACATGGTTCATTTTTGTATCCTCCATAGTTTTTTACATTTTTCTGAGCTATTAGATCTCTTAGCCTCCTAAACCTTGATCCTTAGCATTGGCTCAGGTTAGGACAGGAGGCAGCTCAGAAAATCCACAAGGCCCTGTGGGGAAGAGGCCAGCTTCAAGAACTTCCACAACGGGAGCTCCTGGGAGGAGGACCCTGAGGCCGACCTGGTCCCTGCATAGCCTTGAGAAGGCGGGTTCTTGAAGCTGCCCAAATATTCTTCAAAGCCAGTGCTGTAGAGCAGAGCGCATGAGATTACAGAATGGCCTGTGAAGAAGCAAAGGAGACCAGCTAGCTGCTGCCTTAGGTTTCTTCATCTATGGCGAATTGTTAACTGGCTATTTTTTTGTCAGAAGATGTTTTTGAGATCAAAACCTCAAAAGAGGAGGTTATTTTATTCTTTCTAAATTTGTACATCTTCACTGGGACATTTTTTTTTTCAGTGTCACACAGAAAATTGCATAATTGTGCTTAAAGTCGGAAATGTGTTTTACTTTAAGGCTGTCTTTTCATATCCTAAAATTGCAGCCTCCCCTTTAAAAGTTTCAGCAACAAGTCACAAAATCATGGAGTAGAGTGAAGTGTGTACAAAAATCAAATCCTGATCAACAGACTTGTTGAAACAGTGAGTCAGCTATAAACAACCACCCCAGCCCAAACACAGAAGGTGAAAGCAGGATTTCATTTTCCTTGCCTGACAACTTGGTCCATAGCCTCTTTAAAGAAGTGACTGGGAGGCCGGGCGCGGTGGCTCAAGCCTGTAATCCCAGCACTTTGGGAGGCTGGGATTACACGGGCGGATCATGAGGTCAGGAGATCGAGACCATCCTGGCCAATACGGTGAAACCCCATCTCTACTAAAAAATACAAAAAACTAGCCGGGCGAGGTGGTGGGCACCTGTAGTCCCAGCTACTTGGGAGGCTGAGGCAGGAGAATGGCGTAAACCCAGGGGCGGAGCTTGCAGTGAGCTGATATCTGGCCACTGCACTCCAGCCTGGGCGACAGAGCGAGACTCCGTCTCAAAAAAAAAAAAAAAAAAAAAAAAGAAGTGACTGGGGGCAGCCGGGCGCGGTGTCTCACACCTGTAATCCCAGTGCTTTGGGAGGCCGAGGCAGGAAGATCACCTGAGGTCAGGAGTTCGATGCCAGCCTGACCAACATGGTGAAACCCCATCTCTATTAAAAATACACAATTAGCCGGGCGTGGTGGCTCATGCCTGTAATCTCAGCTACTTGGGAGGCTGAGGCAGGAGAATTGCTTGAACCTGGGAGGTAGAGGTTGCAGTGAACCAAGATCATACCACTGCACTCCAGCCTGGGCAACAAGAGCAAAACTCTGTCTAAGTGACTGGGGAAGGGTGTGTATGAGAGTTCAAGAAAGCATGTAAATTGCAGAATTTATTGCAAAACGATCTAGAGTTTCTCATCAGCTGGCAAGCCGTACTGAGACTGGGTCCTGGAGATGAGCCCACAAGGGTGTGTGCTGGACGGGCACCATGGCATTAAGATGCAGCAGATAGCGCCTGTGATGGGCAAGCATCCCAAGTGGGTGAAGACAAAAGATCCAAGGAAGGATCATGTTTGAAATTTTCCCAGCATATACTCCACACAACTTCTGTCTTACTATTTTGGCAGTAACAGTGGCAGTGTAGCAGCAATGCTTAGCTGCACTGACCTCACTCGAGTGTGCAGACCAGCCACACACATGAGAACATGTCCCTACGTCCAGAGCCACCACAGGAGACAGCATTAGATAACACCAAGAATCATCTCGTCATCATGTTTCCTTGCTTTTCTGCTTTTTCCCTACCTTCTTTCCTTCCACCTTTCTTTGTACTTCATTCCCTCATCCTTGAACTGTCTCACATGCTTTCCTTCCCTTCTTTCTTCATAAAGTAATATTGCTTTGAAAGATATCTTCTCATTATGTTGTCTTTCAGATTTTTAAACAACGTCCTCTTGTGTTTAGATGTTTATAAGTATTTATACATAGGGGGAAACTACAGGTTCAAGCACAGCTATAAACTATATTCTCCTTAACCATCAAATAAGACTGGGCGGGGTGTGGTGGCTCACCCAGTAATCCCAACACTTTGGGAGGCTGAGGTGGGAGGACCCCCTGAACCCAGGAGTTTGAGACCAGTGGGCAACACAGCAAGACCCCATCTCTACAAAAGATTTGAATTACCGTGGTGGAGTGCGCCTGAGTCCTAGTTACTTGGGAGGCCGAGGAGGATCATTTAAGCCCAGGGGGTCAAGGCTGTTAAGCCATGATCATGCCACTGTACTCCTGAGTGACATAGACACTTGTCTCTTAAAAAATTAAAAACTATGATTAATTATAGGATTACAAATGGTCTTCATTAGTATGAATACAGGCCATGTAAATATTTGGCAATCTTAATTGATTGAAAAAGGACTGGCCAGACAGGGTGGCTCATGCCTGTAATCCCAACAGTTTGAGAGGCCGAGGTGGGAGGATCACTTGAGGCTAGGAGTTCAAGACCCGCCTGAGCAACGTAGCAAGACCTCATCTCTAAAAAAAAAATTTTTTAATTAGCTGGGCATGGTGACACATGGCCTATGGTCACAGCTACATGGGAGCCTGAGGTAGGAGGTCACTTGAGCCCAGGAGGTTGAGGCTGCAGTGAGCCATGATCACACCACTGCATTCCAGTCTGGGCAACAGAGCAAGATCCTATCTCAAAAAAAAAAACAAAAAGTACCCAGAATGCTGGGATAGGTAAGTTCAGGTTGAGCATCCCTAATCTAAAAATCCAAAATCTGAAGTGCTCTAAAATCTAAAACTTTTCAGCACTGACAGGATGCCACAAGTGAAAAATTCCACACCTGACCTTGTGTGACAGCAATCAAAATTCAAAATGCAGTCAAAACTGTTTCATGCACAAAATTATTAAAAATATTTTATAAAATTACCTTCAGGCTATGTCTGTAAGGTGCATATGAAACAAACGAATTTCGTGTCTAGACTAGGGTCCCATCCTCAAGATACCTCATTGTATATATGCAAATCTTCCAAAGTCTGAAACATTTCTGGTCCCAAGCATTTCAGAAAAGGTGTAGTCAACCTTCATTAGCTTTATGCAAAAGTAAAATAAAAAGTCAAAATTAAATAAAAATGACCAGACTGTAAGATGTAGAGGAGATCTGTATCCTGTACGCGTCCAGTTCGTTGTACAGCTGAAGTGTAACAGTTTTTGTGGTTTCAGCTTTTCAGGGGCTAAAGACACATCATGGGCAAAACAATGCATGAACATCTGGTGGCTATTCCTAACCTCAGGTTAGAAGTCTGAATGCAGCGCAGAGCAGCCCGCCTCCACCATAGGTGGCTCATGGCTTTATTTTCCTGGGTTTTTTTTGTTGGTTTNTCCGCCTCCCAGGTTCAAGTGATTCTCCTGCTTCAGCCTCCCAAGTAGCTGGGATATAGGCATGCACCACCACGCCCAGCTGCTAATTTTTGTATTTTTAGTAAAAACGGGCTTTCACCATGTTGGCCAGGCTGGTCTCGAACTCCTGACCTCAAGTGATTTCCCCCCCCAACCTCGGCCTCCCAAAGTGCTGGGATTACAGGCATGAGCCACCCCACCCAGCCTGTTCTCATTATTTCCCTTTGTAGTGAGGTAAGATTTGTTCCTAATTGAGGTGGATCGGGAGAAAGAGAAAGAAAAAACATTTTTGTCATTCTCTGAAATAATGTGCCGAATAAACCAAAGGTGACATTTTATGGGTAGGTCTGAAAACTAAAGGAGTGTCTGTTGTCATAAAACCAACTTGTGGTATCTCATTGTTGAGAAGGCATAACCTGTGAGCTTCCACTGGGTCCTGTGAAGCGGCAGTCTGAGAAGGTGCCCGTCCCCAGAGCATGCCCACTGGCAGGCGCTTTCTACCTAAACCCAAACCCAACTTCAAATGACACTTGCTCCAGACAGCCCCCCAGCCCAGGGCACACCCTTTCTTCTTGTCGACCAACCTACTTCTTCTACGGCTTAGCTCTCACAGTGGAGCTAGCAGGGGACGGACCATTTTCAGTCGTTTCATTTTCAATAGAGAAAATCCTATTTTCCCATTAAATGGAGTTGAAAACATGGTAAGGAGGGGATTAAGAGAGTGGCCACCCCTGCGGTCTGCTGGCCTTGGGCCACATCTTTTAGGAGTGCCTGTGACATTAATTTGTACATGGAAAATACTTGAGTCTGTGAAATGAATTAGTACCCACATTGTTGTTTTCTAAAACTGGAAATTCATTGTTAGAAGTTAACTTAGAACAAAAGAAGCCTTTAAGAATGTCCTATGGTATATCAGACCCACTGTCCATGACATGTCTGACGATCTTGCTTAGAGAAAAGAGGAAATGACCTTCACTTGGTCATTTAATTAGCTGAGGCCACTATGTTCAGAATCTCATATCCTTGACCTCCTGAGCATTAATCTGGAAACTCCACACAGTGTACAATGTATCCATTTTAGGTTTGTTTACCTTCTCTTTAATGACTTAACAGAAAAAAACTGCATGATGAAATATATTTTCTCCAAATATATATATATTTATATAATATATAATCTTAGTTAACTCAAAGGTATATACATTGTATAATAAATAATATTTATAAAAGAGACTTTTGAATATAAAATCAAAAAGATCAACAACTTCTACAACTTTTTACAAAACTTTGGATACAGCAGGTTGGTAGGAAATTTCGGTTGGATGCTATTACCTGACTACGGCGAGAATCATTACAATGCACTCATGTACTATTATTAAATAATTACTTGTCAGCTACTTGAATACGCCCCAGGAACATGACTTTATCACTTTTAATATAGAATACATAGATATGAAAAGATTGTTTTGAAAATTCGTATCCATTCTGCTGAAGTATTCTCACATAAAGCAAGCATTATCCAGTTGACATGATTTAAAACTTTTCAGTCTAAGGTGACATGGGGAGGGGCATTTCAGACTCGGCGGAGGTGGGGAGATGTGTAGCAGGGCTTGTGGCCAGCAGATTTAGGAGTGAAGGCGGGCTCCTGGACGGCCGCCTTGGCAAGCCCGCCTGCACCAGCTGGGAGATCGCTGCCCCGGTATTTTAGGTCAGGCTCAGGTAGACCCCAGCGAGAAGGGGGAGAAAGAAAAACCTTTGTTCTGCTCATTCCCCTGCTGCATCTCTTCTTTCTGATTCTCCCTAAGACAGTTGTTGAACTGATTCGTACTGTTAAATCCATGTGCCTCCCTTTTGCTAGCTTTCTCTAGGACCCTTGGCTGGACCAGTATGCCTCAGGGAGAACTCAGCCGTGAGCTGCTTCACCCAAAGGAGTACGTGACTGCTGGTTCCCCTTTGAACTTCTAATCCAGATCCTTGGGAACTGCATGGGTGGAAGCTATCTCAGCATGCAGGTGAGGGAGGAGCAGCTGGGGGAAAGAGCTCTGTCCGTGTTTACTCACATTGGCCCCAGAGAAGAAAGGACACAGTAAGATGGGTCCATACTGGAGACGAAACAAAGGGATGGTTTTCATCCTTCCCATCTGCTAGTCACAAGGTTGGAATTTCAGGAATCGATTGCTACTCCCTCATGGATTCTTTGTCTAACTTATACTAAGGTGACCTGGAGTCCAGCTGCTCTACCTGGAGTATTTGTACACAGAATCTGCAGGTGAGCAGGGCTGGGAAGGACTGAATGGCCCCTTCCGAAGATACTGCTTCTTTATTTAGGAAGCCATTTGAGCTGGAGAAGACTTGCCCCCTTACATAACCTATTTACAATGTCCACTACCACAAAAAAAAAAAAACAGAACTGCATTGACGGTGGGAACTGCAGAATGGTAGAAAAAGATTTTGAGATCTGACTGCCTCTTGTGCAGAACAGGGTTATAGAGAAAATGAGACAGAAGAACACACAGCTGCTCTTCAAATGGCTGACCAGGCCACCCTGAGCTGCCAGTTCTTCCAAACTCCAAATCCTACTCTAACAACTGCCGCGGACCTCCCTACCACTTCATCCTAGCTAAACCTATGGCTTTTATCAGAAAGAGAAATTAGCTCAAATTTGAATGGGAGTAGACCAAGAAAAGGAGACTGCAGGGGTGCACCCTACTTCCTGACTCCCACCTCACAGGCGTCTTGGAATGTCACCAGAAGCAGCAGTTTGGAAACAGAACCTTGCCCATGCTGATATCTTGACTGCCAGGCCGAGAGCTCACATTAGCCCAGCCTATTCTGTTGGAGTCGAATTTTTTTTTCATTTTTATTTTCTTTAACATGTGCAAAGATAAGCCTCAGGTCTGTTCCTATCAGACCCTAGAGAACTAAAAGAAAGCCCCTTCTTTAAAACCACACACCATCCAGAGTAGGGTGAGAAATGTAAGATGAGAGAGAGGGAGAGCCTCCCTGTCCACAGGCGAGTTGGGTCTGGGTCATTTACCACGCGTGCAGCTGGTGACAGTTCCTTGCTGTCTGACGCTGAGGGCTGCGCCCGGCTCTAGGTCCTGCTTCCCATGAGACTTCGCTGAATCTGCCCAGCCACACACTTCACCCCTTCCCAGCGCCCTTGGGGAAAATAAAGAGGAAGAATTAGAAACATAATTCCGTTCCCAGAGACCACCCGTTGGGGTTCAAAGATCAAAGGCTGCTGATGAAGCTGAACATGTCCCTGGTGCTCAGAGGTGATGAGGACTTGGGTGGCTTCTCCAAGCTGACCTCTGTGCTTTGGGCCTACTGTTGAGGGAGGTTGCATGATTCACAGGAGAAGCAGGGCTTTTGAGTTCACAGAATGGGATCGAAATTCTACCTCCCCCACCTCTAGCTGAGGGCCTTGGACAACAGGAAGCCCAGGAGCAGGTCACTCAGGATGGGAGAAACAATGCCCGGCCAAGGGCCCAGTCCCCAACTCCGAGTCAACTGCTGTGCTGGGCTCACGCCAGGCATGCACTGTGTTTTTGTACCGCACTAAATAGCTTGATAATGAGCTGTCCAAATGGGAGAAAGCCTACTTAATTACGAACAATTCCTTCCCATTGGAGCAGCAGTGTGCTCATTTTATTCATTTGCATAGTCATATCTCACAAAGGGTTTGAAGCATTCCCAGTCAACCCCCAGCTCTCTGGGGGCTGACGAGGCCAAGACCACTTTACAGAGGCAGAAACAGGCTCAGCCAGATTGAAGGGACACATCCAAGGTCTCTCAGCAAGGTAGTAACAGATCCAGGATGTGGGCGCAGCCAGGCCACTTGACTCTTGCCGGAACCTTTCCAGCTCACCATGTTCACAACAGCAGAGTGACGAGGAATCAATCTGGCACTTGTAAGGCACCAAATCAATGGTTAGCCAGAGACACTGGGTAAAAGCTACAAAAAGCTACAGAAAAGGTGTTTTCCCCACAAAGGAAGGACACAAGCCATTTGACAGGGGCTCTTTCCTCACTGTGTGGAGGGCCCGGGGCCTGCTCTGGGACTCGCTTCTCTCTCCTGCCTGCACTGCCAAGACTGTCGGGGAAGCCAAGAGAACAGCTCAAGACTGTCCCCTGCCATCCCTGCCAGTGCGTCCCGCAGGCTCCCGTCTTGCCTACAGCGTCGGCAGGGAGTAGCAGAGTCTCGGCCAAGCCTGGGCCCATTGCTCTAGAGCAGGGCGCTCCCCTGCAGAGGTGGCTCTGGGAGGTCAGCTCTGCTTGGCCCAGGAGCCTCTGTGGCTATCCTCTGAGCACCTGGGCCCCAGGCCAGGCCCTTCATGTACCAGGTCTCCAGTCCACAGGACAACCCTACACAGAATACAGTTCTCATCCCCAGTTCACAAATGAAGAAGCCAGGGTTCAGTAAGGCAGAAGAGCTGGCCTGGGAGTGTTCATCAAAAGGGCACCGTGTCGGAAGAGTGTCCTCCACTGGTCACAGAGTGAGGCCTCCAGAGCTTCCACAGAGAAGGCATTCAGGGTAGAAACCACTTGGACCACAGCATCTTGAAACCATATCTATGTAGCATTTTACATAAGATTGAGGAAAAAAAAAAACATTCATTGTCCATTTCAGAAACGGGGAGAAAGAGGGCTGATGAAGAGTACTGATTCTGGCTGAGCGCAGTGGCTCACGCCTGTAATCCCAGCACTTTGGGCTGCCAAGACAGGTGGATCACTTGAGGTCAGGAGTTCAAGACCAGCCTGGCCAGCATGGCGAAACCCGTCTCTACTAAAAATACAAAAATTAGCCGATCATGGTGGTGGGCGCCTATAATAATCCCAGCTACTTGGGAGGCTGAGGCAGGAGAATCACTTGAACCCAGGTGGCGGAGGTGACAGTGAGCCGAGATCGCACACTTCACTCCAGCCTGGGCGACAAAACGAGACTCAGTCTCCAAAAAAAAAAAAAAAAATTCTGCTGGGCTGCCATTGTCACCACCACTGAACAGAGGAGGAAACTGGCACTCTCAGGCCAGACAGCTGAGCGGACGAGTGGAGCCACTGGACTCACCTTCGTCCTCTCCCACTCCCCACACTGCTTTTGTTCAGACACCAAGAAAGGCAGTGCCACCTACTGCCTTTCTGAACTGTCCCCACCAGGACAGAACTTGAGCTGCACCAAGGGGCTTCCTAGATGGGCTGAGTGAGTCGCCCCTCAGCCAGAGCTCTTCTCCATGATGTCAGGTACCTCCCATATCTCAAGAGAGGCCCGTCCACTTCCCTCCCCTACTCCCTATGGCACAGACATGTGCCAGTAGCTCAGAGGTGCCCTGCGGAACTGCATCACCGAGGGGGGACTCTACCTTTTCACAGACTGCTGTCCCCCAGCACCACCCCAGCCAACAATGACCCAGCAGGGAAGTGCTTCCCAATTAACCAAGCCCTGTCCCCAGGGTCCTTTCATTTGTCCCTCACAGCACCTCGGGGGAGCACGACAGATGAGGAACCAGCTCTATGAAGAATTTCTTGCTTGGGTCACACGGTTGGCAAGTGGTAGGAGCTGGAGCACGGCAGGGCCTAATTCCAACACCCATGCTCATGCCTCGACACACTAGGCTCCTTCTCAGGGGAGAGAAAAGGAGGAAAGGGCACCCCAGCCTCAAAAACCTTCCACTCCTGGGGTCCAGGACTACTCGTCATCCATGCTGACCTATCCCGGGGTGCTGTGAAACCCAGGGCCAGTGCATAGCGCCTCCCAGGCAGGCCACCTCTGGGAAGCTTGGGAACAAAATCCACCAGCCTTTGATCCTTTGATTACTCATCCCAGCCACTCTGAACTTGAATCCCTCCTGCTCCCCGTCATCATCCATAAACTCGGTGAGAGTGCTCCCCACTCCACCCAAGCTTCAGATCTGTCAGGATATGGGTTTATATGCCGCTTCCCCCACCCACCTCCCTGAGGTCGGTAAGATTTATGCTTGTGCAAGAACTTGCCCTCTAAGTTCAAGGTGGATGCACACTGACTCTGCCTCAGGGGTAGAGGAGACATTTCGGCTCTCCGCTTGAGGTATTTGCCCCCACCCCCCAACACCATCACCACTTTATAGTAAGAAAGCTGAGGCCCAGAAAAGTGAAAGAACAGGAAGTTGCTGACAAAGTTAGGACCAGACATCAGGTCTCCCAGCTTCCAACCCCACAGCTCCACAGAATGCTCAAGAATGACAGCTAGTGGCTATGCAAAAATTTGATCTGGCTCATAACTTACTAACTTGTGTAAAAATGTTAATCAATTGCTGGTAGCTAATGTGCACACACTGGATTTTGTTTTTTTTGGGTTTTTTTTTTTTTTTTTTTTTTGAGATGGAGTCTCACTCTGTCGCCCAGGCTGGAGTCCGGTGGTGCAATCTCAGTTCATTGCAACCTCCGTCACCCAGGTTCAAGCACTCCTCCTGCCTCAGCCTCCCAAGTAGCTGGGATTACAGGCACTTGCCATGACGCCTGGCTAATTTTTGTATTTTTAGTAGAGACAGGGTTTCATCATAATGGCCAGGCCGGTCTCAAACTCCTGACCTCAGGTGATCCATCCACCTCAGCCTCCCAAAGTGCTAGGATTACAGGCGTGAGTCACTGCACCCAGCCAACACTGGGTTTTTATCTGTGCTTTGTGCAATCCACCAAGTCTCTGCCCAAGGACCATTCTCATGGAAGCTTGAAAAATCCTGGCTTCCTATTTTGACTGTGGGAACTTGTGTGTCTTGGATAGCTCAGCAACAGAAGGGGGACGTCAAGAAGAAGAGATGAGCAAACAACCCCATTCCCTGCGCCCAGGCTCCCAGCCTCCCCCACCTTCCCGGAGCCCTACCTGGTGCCCTACTTGCAGGTGTGCACATCGTAGATGCGAATACACTCCTGGCAGCTGACGTAGCAGCACCAGTGGAAGATGCAGTGGCATTTTTCCTTCCGCTTCTCCGTCCTCGTGTTGTGGCCACGGCCACAGCAGAGCAGATCGCAGCCATCAATGCCATGGGAGGTGACATTGCAAGTCCGGTCCCTTGTGCCAAAAGAACCTGTCTCTGGGTTGGGCTCACAAAAGTTGGGGGAGTTCTCGTAGTAGACCAGGTCCCTCTCGGTGGGCGGCTTGAAGAGCGAGTACTTGGCCCGGAGGGTCTCCACCCAGCCTCGGGACTCACGGTGCTTCTCTACTACCATCTCCGAGGCGCTGTCATACTTGTCCTTGAGGAAGTCGCCAATGGCACGGAAGTCAGGCTGCGCCCACCAGCAGGTCTTCACCTCACAGCTGCCCGACAGCCCGTGACACTTGCATTTGAGGTGCATGTGGTCCAGGATAGTCTGGGGGAGAGAGGTGGCAGCTGGCCCCCAGACTGACCTCATGAAGGGGCACATCTGGGCCTTCCCTCTCTGCCCCTGCCCACCTCCTTCCCTCCAGCCTTCTCTACTCCTCTGTGCCAAGAAGAGAACTGATGGGGACTGAGGTAAGACCTAAAGAATAGGACCATGTTTCCCTCCCCCTTCACACCCCAAGCATAGGCAGACAGCACGTCCACTTCTCACAGCATATGAAATAGGAGTTGTTGCCCGGGCGCGGTGGTAATCCCAGCACTTTGGGAGGCTGAGGCGGGAGGATCACCTGAGGTCGGGAGTTCAAGACCAGCCTGGCCAACATGGCGAAACCCCGTCTCTACCAAAAATACAAAAATTAGCTGGTGTGATGGCAGACGCCTGTAATCCCAGCTACTTGGGAGTCTGAGGCAGGAGAATCATTTGAACTCGGGAGGTGGAGGTTGCAGGGAGCTAAGATCGAGCCACTGCACTCCAGCCTGAGCGACAGAGCGAGACTCCGTCTCAAAAAATAAAAATAAAAAAGAAATAGGAGTTATCTCCGTTTAACACACGGGGAAACTGAGGCTGGGAACTTACTGTGACTCACCCTAGATCATACAAGCACAGTAAGGGAGTGGAGGCTGAATTGAGAGCCAGGTTCCCAGGACTTGACAGCCCTACACTGCGTGCCAAGGTGCACAGGATGGATGGGTGTACCTGATCCCACGGGGTGGCCATGCTCCCAGGCCGACTCATCCCAGGTGGGGTGGAGTCCAGGAACTGCCCAAGGAGGAAGGAGGGTGGACAGCCGAAGTGGCTGTGAGGTGGGGAGGGGGCCAAGCCTGGCCAAGGAAAAAAGGAGTCCGCGACCCACAGGGCTGCCGGAATGGGTGGGGTGGGGGCCAGGCCAGCTCCGGAGGGGAAGGGCGGGGGGGCTCCCTGCAGGGTTGGGGGAGGGCAGCCTGGCTCACCGTGCGGCCCGCCTCGTTGTTGTGCTTGTTCATGGCCGAGCGTGCGTCCGGCCTGTTCTCACGCGCGTCCGCGAACTCTCTGGACACTAACACCCCGAAGTCAGCGTCTTCGCTGCAGCCGCCCCACTTCCAGCCTTCGCCAGGCGGCCCCTTATGATGCGAGTCACAGCCGCAAATGGTGGAGGTGCCCTCGGCGCAGGAGCGGGTGACGGCGAAGGCCACGCCGGCCGAGGCGATGGCGTGCACGAAGGCCGACTCGCGGGTGGCTGCAGGGAGGCCGTGGGGAGGCAGCACTCAGGACCCGGCCTGGGAGCACCTGCCCTGCCTCCACCTCCCAGGCCAGGACGTTAGGGGAAGGAGACCAGGAAGAGTTGAAGAGCTCACCAGCCCTGAGGCTAGAGGGAGGCAGCTTCGCCACCCTCTTTGGCTGGTTTAGACCCAGTTGGGTATCCCCACTTCACAGATGAGCAAACTGAGGCCCCAGGCTGCTAATTAGCCCAGGGCCTCAAATGCCACAGGGCAGAGCAGTGCCTGTTAGAAACAGGGGCCAACACCAAAGCTCTGGCAGGTTGCTGCAGAGATAAGGCAGCAACCTTAACAGAAGCCACTTCTGAGCTGGTCACACACCCCCTGCCCTCCACCTTCCCGAAGTCCAGAGACCACCCAGCACAGGCCTTAGCCCTCCCACGCCTGAGTGAGCTCCAGGTCTGCGAGGAGGGAGGCCTGGGAATCTACAGCCTAAACCTGCCCAGGCCCACCCCTTCCGCACCTGGATGCATAGGGGCGACCCCTCTCATTTTCTCGGTCTCTGTCGCCCTTTTTGTAAAAAAATGGACACGGCTTCCCTCTGCCCCTAGCGCCTCTCACCAGGAGGGTAATGGCCCGTGCCTCAGTCTCCCCATCCCCATTCTCCTGCCCTCACGCCCAGACACGGCCAAGCCCCACCCAGAAGGGTAGAGACACGGGGCAATTCCCCTGGTTCTATCCCAAGGTCCAGCGCAGGGCAAGGGGAGACTGTCAGGGGTGTGCTCCAACCTCCTCACAACGGTCATCATCTCTGCATGTGCTTCATTCACATAGAAAGTTTTACTCATCTTATAGATGTGGACATTGACGATTAGGGAGGCCAAGGCCTGCAAGACCTGCAGCCCAACCATCTCTCTCCTCACGGCAGGACCCCGGAGCCGGAGGTGACCCGCCACCTGGCACAGGCTGCGAAACACCGGGCCGGCCTAGTCGGCAAAATTGGTCATAAATGTGACCAAATTTATTTAGAAGCCAGGCGCCCGCCTCCTCTCCTGGGCTGTGGGCCGAGAGCTGCAAGAAGGAAACCCGGGACCCCTCGTGGCTCCCGCGGCCGCTCTCCGCGGCCCCCACGCCCTCCTGCGCCACCTACAGAGGGGCCCGTCCCAGTTCCACCGACGGGAGGGCGGAGAGTGCAGAGCCGGTGCCGCCCGCGCCCCGCGCTTGCGCTGCCAAGCCCGACCTACGACTGCGGCAACGGGGCCCGAGGTCCCGCGTCCAATTGTGCTCCCGACCCCGGGGTCCCCGCCGCGCCGCTCACTCGCCCCAATCCCAGCCGCCCCAGCCCTCGGGGCGCCCCGGGGAAGAGGGGCCGAGGGCAGGCGCCCCTCGTTTCCGGTCGGCCTGCGGCAGCAGCGGCGCCTGGGCCCCCGCGCTGGTTCCCGCCCTGAGCGGGCGGCGGGGCGCGGCGGCGGGGCGGGGCGATTGCCTGGGAGCGGCGCTGACAGCCCCGCTGTGCCTTCCCCCGTCGGCGGGCCCGCTGGCCGTCAATCCGCCTTTGTTCGCGCGTGCACACTCGCTTACCCGCATATGCGGCCGCTGGCCAGGCCGCCGTTGCGGCGCGCCACCGCGTAGAACGGGCGCTCCGCGGCGGGCGGCCCCGGCCCCGGCGCCGAGCCGCGGAAATCCCTTGAGGCGCCCCCGCCCCCGCGCACCGCGCGAATGGCAGAGGGCGTGTGAATGGCACTTACGCCGGCAGCGGGCGCGGGGCCCGGGCCGCGCGGTGGGGCGGCGCTGGGCGCTTTTCAGGCCGCCCCGGCCCTCCGGCGCCCGCCCCCGCCCCGCCCGCGCCGGGGAAGCGCCTAGGGCCAACCGCGAGCGCCGCGCCTCGCCCCTTCCGGCCGCGCGACCCCGCCGCCCCAGACTCGCGGAAGACGCGCGCCCCGGGCTGCCAGAGCCCCTGCTCCCCGGGTCTCAAAGCGGGGGGCAGAGATTAACCCTTGGCCGTCCACGCGGCTGGGGTGTAGGGACTCGCCGGGGGCGGGGTGCAAACATGGAGCAGGAGCTGGGCGCGAACCTGGGTTCAAGGCCCGGGCTCTAGGCACCGACTGGGGCGCGTATGCGCTCGCGGCGTCTTCCGGGATGCTCTCCTCGCTGCCACCAGCAAATTCCTAAACTCTCGGGCACACATCGCCCCTCCCGCCGCAACCCAAACCTGTCCTCGGGCCCTCTAGGGACCGGGGCGTGTGCCAGAACCTACCGCGGTGACTTAAAACGTTCAACGCGGAGTGAATGGGCAGCGCACCCAGACCCGCTTTCCCCTGGTTCTTGGCGGGAGACGGGAAGAGCGATCAGAGGTGACTCGCTTTTGGGGAGTGCGTCTAGACGCAAGCTGTTTGATCCAGCGCTACCTGGCCCGAGAAGGGGCACCGGAAAGCGCTGAGACCAACACACCAACAAGATCGAGTTTGAAATGCAAACCGCCGCCACTTGGCCCCAATTAAGAGGCCAAATCTTTTGTGTCAACAAGGAATAATTAGTTTTGGTAATAGAAGCGTAAACAGAATCATCATCCATTGATTTGCTAATTATCCTCCTGTCCCATGACAATAGCCCGCACTCTGCCTGTAGGTGGGACAGACCCTGTGTACCTGAGGCACCGGTAAAGGAGAACTGCACTCTAAAATGGGGGTGGTCAGTTTCCCCCCACCCCACCCAGCACCCTACCCCTTCACCCGAATGTCAGATCCCTTTTCTTTCTGGCTGTACAGGCAGCTCCCATTAATTCCCTAGCTTCTAATAGGAGGGAGGGCTAGGCTCAGCAGTTTGGGTGGCAGAGCAACTCCGGCGATGGCCAGCCCAGCCGGGATCGTTAAATTCCTGGACACTGCCGTTCCACAAAGAGCTGCCCATCTTCTACCCAGTCCGTGAGCCCCCAAGTCCCCTTCTTGGGAGCAGTTGTCCCACTTAGCCTCCCTCCCAGGGCCTCCAGGTTCAAAGTCGAATCACGTGGTTCCCTGTCCACTTGAGGTACAGCCAGTTAGACTCCCGGGCTGCAAGATAGCTGGAAAGTTACCCAGAGGCCAGTGCACCCTCTAGCCCCACCATGATTCCTGGGCGTATCCAGCTGACAGTGCATGAGGATGAACAGAAACCCAGAGGGGCTCTTGGGGGGCAACGCAATGCTATGACAGCACCAAGCAGCTTCCTCGGCTCCTGAGGACTTTTTAGATGGGAGGGACCTGGGGGTGGCAATGCTCTCAGTCCCACCCCAAAGCGGTATTTGCATAGCACTTAACACAGCATTGGGAAAATGTCACAAATGTCCACAGCGGGAGCCTGAGGCTCCCACTGTGCAAAAGCCAGGAAGGAAGTCTGTGGCCTTCTTGGTGTCGGCCCTCAAACCTCAGGATCCTGATGCATCTCAAGGCGGCCCAGCCCCCAGCAGCGCCTGGGAAGGTGTGGCAGCTATGCAACCAAATTTATCACCCTCCCAGAGGGACCCTGGCTTCAGAGAAGAGGCACCCTTACTGGGGTGGAAGGGCATACAGTCCTGATCCCTCCCCCCACCCATCCCCTTACCCCCCTCCCCCTCAGCCCTGAGGCAGTACCTTTGTCGAGGACGGGCCCAAAGATGGCCAGGCTGTCATCTATGGTGGTGCAGTTCCAGCGGCGGCCCCGGAACTGGTGCTGGCACTCCTGGATGCCCAGTTTCACGCCCTCGGCCACGCTGGGCATGATCTCGATGTAATTGCGGCAGAAGCGCAGTTGCTTGGGGACCAGGCCTGGGATGGAGCCGCAGAGCAGGGGCTGTGAGCCCAGAGATGTGTACTGCTGGCCCAGGGCCAGGGACCTGCAGGCAGACAGAGGGTAGTGACACTGCGGGCACAAAGCGCAGAGCCCATCCTGGGCTCCATGGACGCTTTGTGAACCCCCTGGCGTAGGTGGAGAGGCAGAGGGCCTGTGTCCTGGCACCTGAATGTGCTACCTTTGACCTTGGAAGCGTGCCACCCCTCAAAGTGCAGAGCTCTGACCCAGGCAAGTCAGCCCTCTGGCTGTATCCAGCTTGCAGGGGGATGGGACCAGCAGAAACTGCTTGTGGGGGCCCATGGGGGCAATGCAAAGCCATGAAAAGAGGTTTGGACTAGAAAGATGGTATTTGGAGCCCAGATCCAGTCCTTTCCAGGTTCTGGGTCCAGCTTCCCTAATGGGCATTGAAGAGATCAGGCTGGGCAATTTCCAAGGCAGTCCAGGATACTGGGACCACATGGACACTTCCAGTGACTCATGGGACACGCACGTGTGCGTGAGCACGCGCACACACACACACACACCGCCCTTGGCAATGCCCTCAGCCTCTTCCCCACGATGCTGCCAGCCCAGCCCAGAGCCTCCCAGTGTCTGTCCAAGGAATCACTGGCTTGCACCAAGCCCTTTGTCTACCAGGGCCTCCATGACCATCTTTCCAGTTCCCTAAAAGTTTCTAGAGCTCCACCTCTTTTCTCATGAGAGAGTGGAGCTTGGCTTTGTTTCAAAACAAGTTTAGCACAGAGTCAGAAGGGAGATCGCAGATCTCACTGCCCACACCCAACAGCAGGTGACTGGTCAATTCACTCCATTCCTCTGCCCCTCAGTTTTCAATCAATATTCCATCAACTCTCTCAGGTTTTATAAAGAGTCAGCGACAGAAAGAATGACCTTATGGGGTGGGGCAGAAGAGTTTAAAATACTAGAAAACCAAGGTTGGAATTGATGCCTTTCCATTCCCTCCCCTCAGCACAGTAACAGCAGAAATGACATTGTGTGGGAGAACCTGAGAAAATGACCCGTGAGTGTCAGTGGCCTTCAAGGACAATTGCAATCTGCCGTATGACCAGGGGCAGTGTGAGCTGGAAGAAGGGGCCCATCTCCTCTCCCAATGTGTCCAGCACTGACCAAGGCTTTGGTCCAGCATTGGCCTAAGTCAAGTTTCCCACAAAAAGCGATGGGCAAAAGCCTCGGAAAGAGGGGCCGGGAGAAGACCCCATGGGGCAGGGTTCAGCTTTTTTGTGTACTTTTTAGTACACAAAACTTCTGGGCTGGAGGCAGGGCCAAGTCAAACATCTGCCATTTAGCAACTGTTACTGCTTGCCAGGCACTTTATAGGCAACATTTCTGATCAATTCCCGAACGTGAAGAACATCACTATCTCCTGGATGAGGAAACTGAGGTTTAGAGAGTAAATTCGCTTGCTTAAGGCTTTTTGGTACCCTGCCCTGTCTGCAGGGCTGCAAATGTCCCCGTTGAGCCTCCCTCCGGGCTCAGGCTGCCCCTCCCATGCTCTTGAGCAGCACGTCCAGTCCTGCTGTGCCAGCTGTCCCCATAGCCCTGCAATCACTGGAGGGGAAACTGAGGGAGGGTTCAGTGCAGACAACGTGGCCTTGCACCATCCTAGATGGGCAGCTCAGGAGCAAGATACAGGGAAGAAGGCTGGACTGTCCCCGTCCCTTCCTCTGGTGTTTGGGACCCAAAGCCCTATGCAGGACCGCTGCAGCGAGGAGCTGAGGCAGGAGTGAGAGGCACTCAGAGACCCTTCCTCTGCCCTCCTCCTCCCCTTCCCGTTGCCTTCCTGCCTCCTCCTTCCTCCCCCTCTCCCAGACCTTGCTTTATACCTTCTGCAGGCCTGGGCACCCTCAAGCTAAACTGGAGGCCGAGCCCTGGTCCAACAGCGGAACCCACAGGAGGAGCCCTAAAGGAGCACTAAGCCCATTATACAGATGAAAAACAGAGGCCGACCAGGCCAGGTGGCTCACGCCTGTGATCCCAGCTACCCAGGAGGCCGAGGCAGGAGAATCGCTTGAACCTGGGAGGTGGAGGTTTCCGTGAGCCAAGATCACGCCACTGCACTCCAGCTTGGGTGACAGAGCGACACTTCATCTCAAAAAAAAAAAAAAGAAATAAAGAAAAGAAAAGCACAGAGCCCAGACCATCAAAGAGGAGCAACTTGTGCAAGGCCACACAGCCATATCCACAGAGCCAGGCCGGCTGGCTCAGGGGACTGAGGAGTCGGGGGGCCCATGCTGGCAAGGCGGCTCCTCACCCAGCTCTCCAAGGGCTTCCCTGCTTCCTCCCAGGTGGGTCTTCACAGCCCAGCAGAGCACCTGAGCTCTGGCACACTGCCTGGCATGGCTTGATTGGCCGCAAAAGCCAGAGTGCTCCCCAGACATCTCCAGGAAGGAGACGCCACTGAGCCCTTCCTGCTGTGCAGACGCAGTCTCTCCTCTGCCCCACGGGGATTTCCTTCTGTCCCCGCAGTTACATGGACACTGGCAATACTAATGACAACTATTTACGTAGTACTTGCTCTGTGCCAGACACTTCAAATACATGATCTCACTGAATCCTCACAGCAACTCTGAGAGGTCAGTATTGTCATCCCCGTTTTACAGATGAGGAAACAGGCATGGAGAAGTTGGGCGACTTATGCAAGGAAGTGGCTGAGCCAGAATTCAAGCCCTGGGTTTGTCTGACTTCCAGTGTGAGGTCCTCTGAGAACAATTCCTGAGCCTCAGACATGATGAGCTGTTTTCCCTCTTTCCACCAAACCCTGTCTCCTTCCTGTTGCCCAGGTCCCACCAACTGTGGACCGGGGAGCCATGGTGCCAGGGTCCCATCCAGCTCTACCACTTCCTAGCTGCTGATCTCAGCAATTTTCTTAACTTCTCTATACCTCAGTTTCTTTATCAGTAAAATAGACATGACAGGAGGAATAAGTGACACAATCCAGTGTGTGGCACGTGGGGAGCCCTTGCTAGATGGTGGTTGCTATGGTTACAGTGTGTTTGGAGCTGTCCCCAGCACTTTGTTCCCTGCCTTGTCACCAACCTCATTTCTTCCATCCTTGCATCCCTGACTTGGTAGAACACATCAGAAATCTCAGCCCCTTCCCATCCAACACTGGGAAGGATGCCTGGATCAGACCTCAGTCCTCACAGGGGTGGCGGAACAAAGACAGTTGTGATCTGGCTGAGAGTTCAAGGTCACTCAAAGAGTGCAGGCAAAAGGACATTTTCAGGATGCTCCAAAGTCTTCAGTTCAGATGGGGACATCTTGCGAGTAATTAGCAAGGCCTCTGGCAATGGGGCTTAGCTCCTGGGCCGGTGTCAGAGACTAATGAGGCAGTGGCCATGGGACTGATTTCTGCAGGATGGCTGCCCTCCCCCAAACATGCCCGGCCACCCCCACCCTGAGCCTCCTGCCCCCACATTGCTGAAATTCCACCATCGCGGACACATTACTTTAACTCGCCACTCCTATTCCCCGTTATTGAAGTACACGTTCCACTGAGGGAGGCGGCACAGTGAGTCTCATGCTCCTGGATTCTTTGTGCCAAAGTGCGCGTGGCTTTGATGGATTTGCCTAGCCAGCTGAACAACTGCAGCGGGGCGTTTCACACTTCCACACCTTTGCGCATGCTGAGCCCTCGGCCCAGAGCACCTCTCTGCTGCCAGGCCCCCAGGAAATATCCTGCCCATCCTTCGAAACCTGATTCCTAGGTCGCCACCATTCTAAAGGCTTCTGTGAGCTCCCAGACAGAAGTCACCTCTCCTCCGCCTGAGTCTTTCCTATACCTAATTCAAACCTTCTTATCCCAAAGTGCTGAATTGATTTGTTTCCAATTCCATCTGGCTGTGCCGGTCTCCGTGTCCAAGAAGAGAGGTAGTATGTTCTCCAGTTATTCCCCAGTCCCTCCCCCATCACACACACACACACACACACACCCGCCCACTCAGCCTTCCAAAGGGCCAGGCACATGCTAGGTATTCGCTGATTCTGGAGGAAAGGAATGAAGAACTCTTCCAAAGGACCAGCCTGATGCCCCTCACTCGCCAGACCTCCCGGCATCCGGAGCTTCCGCCTACACACAGGACAAGACTCCTTGGTTCCGCTGAGGAAGTTCCTACGTTTAGGATCTGAGACGATGGCCAGGCTCCCAAGGGGGATAGAGACCTGCCTGGCACTGGCAGCTGGTGAGGGGGAGGGCAGAGGACCCTGCCAGGCCTTCGCAGCTGGGTCAGGGGCTATTTATACCCAACTCCTGGCCTGGTCCTTCCCTTCCCTAGGGCCCTGCCACCCTCCTCCTGAAGCTGGCTCATCCTCCACCCTGACCACCCACTGCCCAGCTGGGCTGAGGACAGACACGGGCAGCCAGGCGGATGGGCTGTGGGTGCACTGAACAACAGGCTGCTTGTGGAAACTTTGGTATTGACCCCTTGGAGTGAAATATTCCTCTCCAAATAAGCCAGACCTAAACCTCATGCGTGGCCTCATCTAACTCCCACCCCCTACCCCAGTTCTGTGCCTCTACCCTGATGATGCCTGCTGTGGCCAGAGGGCTGCAGGGGGCCTGCATGGTGAGCACAAGGCAGAGAGGACATTTGTTTTTCTATTTTTGAGACAGAGTCTTGCTCTGTTGCCCAGGCTGGAGTGCAAAAGCGTGATCTAGGCTCACTGCAACCTCCACCTCCTGAGTTCAAGTGATTCGCCTGCCTCAGCCTCTCAAGTAGCTGGGATAAGAGGCATGTGCTGGCCGGGCGCGGTGGCTCAAGCCTGTAATCCCAGCACTTTGGGAGGCCGAGACGGGCGGATCACGA
>NW_016805192.1:234640-270715 GCF_001698545.2 Rhinopithecus bieti | reverse complement strand
CTCCGCCTCCCGGGTTCACGCCATTCTCCTGCCTCAGCCTCCCGAGTAGCTGGGACTACAGGCGCCCACCACCTCGCCCGGCTAGATTTTTGTAGTTTTTGGTAGAGACGGGGTTTCACCGTGTTAGCCAGGATGGTCTCGATCTCCTGACCTCATGATCCGCCCGTCTCGGCCTCCCAAAGTGCTGGGATTACAGGCTTGAGCCACCGCGCCCGGCCGAAATTCTGATGCTTCTGATGCAAGCTGCAATGTAGAGGAAACTTGAAAACAAGCTAAGTGATAGCAGCCACACACAGAAGGACAAATGCTATATGATTTCACTTACATAAGGTTCTAGGTAAAGACACTCCACCTTGGGCAACAGAGTAAGACTCTGTCTCAAAAAAAAAAAAAAAAAAAAAGGAATGAAATTCTGATGCAAGCTACAATGTAGAAGAACCTTGAAAACAAGCTAAGTGACAGCAGCCAGACACAGACGGACAAACACTGTATTATTCCACTTACATGAGGTGTCTAGGTAAATTCATAGGGACAAAAAGTAGAACAGAGGTTGCCAGGGGCTCTGGAAGGGACAAAGTGGGAAGTTACTGCTTAATAAGTACAGTGTTAGGAGTGATGAAAACAGACAGTGGTGATGGCCGCACAGCATTGGAATGTACTTAATGCCACTGAATAGTACACTTTAAAATAGTTAAATAGCAAAATTTTAAAAAATAAAAGGAGGGGAGGTGTTTGCATCCCCAACCTCCAACTCCCCACCTAGAGCCCCTCTGCAGGACGAAATTCCAGAGCCCCGGGTCTAGTCTAATTCCCTCTTCCTCTGTATGGGAGGATTGAGACCCAGAGAGGGTTTGTCGTTTTCTGGGGTCACACAGCTGGCTGCCCGGGAGGTGGGAGGAGAACCCAGGGCTCACGATTCTTTTACCCACCAGGCTCCTAACCTGGGGGTGATGAATGCACATTCTCAGAGGCTTCTCTGGGGCTGGGCACAAAAGGGACCCACCTGGCTCCACATGGGTGGGGCTGTAGAAGGTGGACCCAGGGGCTGCGGCCCAGGGAAAGGCTCCCCTCTTCCCTCTGGTCTCAGGATGCCCTCCAGGGCCAAGCCTCTCCCAGTCATGCCTTCTTTGCAGAAGTGGGCCCTTTGCCCTCACCTTTTTCCATGCAGAAACCTAACCATCTCTGCCAGCCTCAAAGGGAAGGCATCTGAAGACTCTGATCTGAAGATCTAGTGTCTCTTAAAACGACTGACATGGCTGCTGAGAGGGAGAGGAGGAGGGAAGGTGAGGAGAGGGAGTCAGAAACCACCTCTCCTGTGGTGATTTTTCTCTCCCTGCAGTGGGGCCACAGTGCTCCTGTCAACCCCACAACAGCCCAGGGCCAGGTGCTCCACCTGCTGGCTCCTGGGCAGTACTGGAAAAAGGCCCAACCTGTTCCTGGGCCCAGAGGGGCTCCACCCTCCACGGAAACTTCTAGAAGGGAAAGGAAAGGTTTGAGGAAAGAGCAGGAAGTAAGGAACCAAGCGTTGGCTTTGGAACTCAGGCCACTACCTTTCCACTTAGGTCAAGAAGCCGTTCAGGATTGGCAGATGTCAGGACAGGAAGCCCAGCCAGTTCAGGGGCACATGTGCATGCCGTGGGGCTGGGCCTGGTGGGCTCTGACACACCCAACTCCTGGAGCTTCCAAGAAGCTTACACCCGTAGTGACGAGGCAATCACTGCTGAGGATGAGGGAGGCCACAGGCCTGGACTGGAGGCGCTCACCTGGCTGCTTGGCAGGGGGCTTGTGACAAAGCCAGAGAAACCTAGCTCAGGATTCCAGCTGCCACTGTTCCTCGCCCTCCTGGAACACAAGTGCACCCTGCAGGTACTGAGCACAGGTCTGGACCTTGTCGACATTTCAGTACAGGGCCAAGGGTAGGGGGTTTCTTCTGAGCCCAAAGGGGCTCCGGTGGGGCTGTGTCCTGTGGCTCTGGGAGAGTGCCGAGGTGCCTCAGGGGGTGCCTTTCATCGAAGAAGTGGGAGATGTCTCCGGGCCTTGCCATGAGGGGCTAGTTCATTCTCTCAACAGGGGGCAGGGGCCCTCTGGCTCCCCTGCATCTCCAGCAGGGGTGGGAGCACCCTTGCCTATGTCTAGGACAGGAAGGGAAGGGTGAGGGTGGAGTGGGTGCAGGCCCTGAGCTGGGACCCATGGTCTTGAGATGAAACCTTGAAGGAGCAGCTGCCCGGGCTCTAAGCCCAGTGGGCTCCTGTCTTGATTTAGCCCCAGCTGTCAAGATTGGGGCCTGGTGATTTGTGGAGTCAGAGGAAGTGCCTGTCCTTCAGAGAGCAGGTTAAAGTCTGGCTTTGGTAAACAAAGTCATTCACTGCCTATTCACTCAACACACACGAACTGAGTGATGACTCTCAGCCTGGCAGGGTTCCAGGTCTGGGAACGTGGAGATGAATGAATCCACACCCAAGGAGCACCCAGCCCAGGAGGCTGCTGTCAGTAACAGACCAACAAGCATTTCTTGAGCACCTACTAGGTCTGGGCACTTAAATGAGTGAGACATGGTCCCAAGGCACTTGTAACTTTCAGCTCCAGTAACCTCCGGGCCAGAGGGTGCATGGTCAGGGCGAGCGATCTGCAGGAACGGGGGCAAGTGGGTCCTCACTACCTCTGGAGGGCTCCATGTGGAGCAGTTACTGAGCTGGAGAAGGACGGCTAGGGGCCCTCAGGTGGTGACAGGTGGCAGGGGGACAGCTCCAGACAAGGTGGCATGTCCCCCCACGCCAGGTTCTAGGAGCCACATAGAGGAGCAGAGGAAGGGAAGCAGCTAGGGAGGGGCCCTGAGTGCCAGGCATTATCGGACAAACCAGCACGTTCCTTAGCTGGGCTTTGGAATATTGTCCTGTCAGTCATGTGCAAAATGAGACAAGAGGTGGGTGCTGGGAAAGCGGCTGGGAGGCAGGGCTGCGTGGATGCTAAGGAGACTCTGGGGCCTGGGGATCCATTGCAACCTCCCAGGGCCCAGCTCTCATTGTGCAGCTGGACCAAGACCCATGCGCCTAGGTCACCAGGGTCTGTGGCAGGGGATGTGCCCCCTGGCCATCTCAGGACAGTGGCTTCAGGAACAGACAGGAAGCTGTGAATAAGGACTGGTAGCCATTTGATCCCATGCGAAACAGGAGGAAGGAGGAAAGTATGGCCAAGGTTTTGAGCCAGGATGACCAGGAAGATGGAGATGGTGTCCACCAAGATGGGAAGGTAAGAAGCAAAGCACCTTTGGGAACAAGACGAGGAAGTGTGTGGGGCCAGAGAGACCTCCAGGCACCACATAGAGATAGAACTGGGCCCAAGAGGGAAACAGAAGCTAGAAATCCATCTGGGGATGTTTGCCTGGGAGCTAAAAGTTGAATTATACTTTAGGCCCGATCTTGGCTGTGGGCACACGGGTGGGGGGACACTGAGCCTCACGGTGGGAGCAGTGATGCCATATGCCAAGGGGTGAGGTCACCAGGGAGGGGCTAGGGGCCGAGGGCCAGCCAGCCCAGCTTCAGGGCCTGAACCTCACACTAGGAGGCTGGAAAGGTGGGTTCTCCCAACACCTCAGCCCCTGCCCAGCCAACACTGGCAGCAGGCGCCCAGGTCTGGCTCGTGTTTTCTGTATTCCGGACGAAGTCCCCACGAGATGCACAGCCAACATACCTACGCAGAGGGCCCCTCCCTCCTCTGCGCTTCCCCCTTTTGCTTTTCTTATGATGCATCCTAAGCCTTCAGTGCACAGCTGCCTTCCCTTGGGGACCCCTCTCTGACCACACAGTGGGACCTCCCAGCCCTAACCCTGCTCCTATTACAAGCTACAAAGCCAGCTCATCCCTGTTGTCCTGGGACCCAGGTTCTGGGTCTGTCCCTCAGGTTGGCTCAGCTAAACTCTGAGCCTTTGGGCTTTGGCCAGCCCTTCCTGGACCTGTCACCCTGCATTGTGTCACTAATGTCACCGTGAGTGCAGCAGGAACAGAAAGGTGAGGTCTGGGGGTGACTCTGAGTGGAAAGGGATATCCCAGGCAGTGATCCACACCACAGGAGAAAAACCCACGCACGCCGAGAAAAGATAACCAAGTAAAAAGCTATTCCTTCCCCTCAGGCAGGAGCCCCTGAGGACAGGCCCTAGGAGCCTGGGAAACACACTAGCCCTGCTGGCTAAATGACCACTTCTACATTCTGTGAGTGACTTTAGCAACTCGCTTCTAAAGGTTCCCTTTCAGGACCATGAGGTGCCATCCGAGGAGGTGGCACAGCTCCGCTGCCAGGGACCACCTGAGAGTCCAGGAGGACCATGGTTCTGGACAGCCATGGGAAGAAGGAAAGGATGCAGGCAGAATTTCAAAGCCAAGGGTTTGGCCACAGACTATACCCCAGTCAGAGGGAAGAGGCTGCGGGCCCTGCGCTTCATCCCAGGGAGCCCTGTGGGATGTTTCTTTGGGGAGAAAAGGGAAGGGAGGGAAGGGGTGTGGAGGGCGGGGCAGTGCCTGGGCTGGAATGTTGCAGCTTCTGTTCTCCAAAGCAGCTCCCGGAGCGCCTGCCTGCGGCTCTGGCTGATCTGATAAGATGTGACAAGACGGCCTGAAAAATGTTGAAACCTGTAAAATGTTTAAACCTGTTTTTTGTTGTGTTGTGAGCATGAAGTGCTTTTTCTTTCTTTCTTACCTGCCACCCCACCCCACCCCTTCATTTCACAGAGAAGTGAAGTTGATAAGACTGGAGAAAGGGAGGAGGGTGCGAGAGAGGGATTGTTGCCTTCAGCCAAATTGTGGGCCGGGGCATGGAGCAGTCTGGTGGGACCTGGGGAGGAGGAAAGAGAGTGGGAACAGGGGGCAAGAGGTGAGAGGAGTCTAGGGTGGAAAAAGGAGGAGGACAGGAGAAGCGGGGGAGGGAGGGGTCCTGCACCCCTGGCCTGCTCAGGAGCTGCAGCCCATCCTCCCCAGGACCAAACACAGTCCCCCACTTGGCACCCCAGAGGAACTCCAGGGCTGTGGGTCTCTTCCTTCAAGCAGGGGATTCACAGGGAAGGGCCTAGGCCCAGAGGGGTGTCCAGAGACGGGTAAAAGGCAGGGACCTCACTCTTCAGACCCCAGAGAGTCTCCCTGAGAGGCACCAAGCTCACAGGTTGGCACATGCTGCCTGGTGACCACAGAGGGAAGTAGCTCCCAAGGACACATGCCGAGAGCTGGGTCAGTTTCTCCACTTTGCTGTGCAGTTCAGGACTCACAGGTGAGCCCAGACGCCCTGTGCTTGCTCAGGTAGAGTCCCAGCCCTCTGCGTTCAGACACGCAAAGGGGTGCCACGCTGTCTATGTTACTGAGGATGCCATCAAGGCCCAGAGGCCTATTTGGGGTCACAGCATTTCTGCCCATCAGTTTTGGGTGATTGTCATACAGTTCCCCCTAAATGTCTAGTCTTGCCAACTCAGGGGATCCTGAACATTCTAGAACATTCTAGAAACCCTGATGGGCCCAGGTGTCTCTGGGGTGCTCATCAGTACAAAGATAGATGTTCAATAAAGACCATTTTTCTTTTCTTTTTTTCTTTCTTTCTTTCTTTCTTTCTTTCTTTCTTTCTTTCTTTCTTTCTTTTTTTCTGAGACAGGGTCTCACTCTGTCACACAGGCTGCAGTGCAGTGGCACAATCACAGCTCACTGTAGCCTCGAACTACTTGGCTCAGCTGATCCTCCCACCTCAGCCTCCTGAGTAGCTGAGACTATAGGCACATGCCACTATGCTCTACTAAGTTTTTAAAAATTTTTGTGGAGATGGAGTCTTGCTATATTGCCCAGGCTGGGTTTCAAACTCCTGGGCCCAAGCAATCCTCCCACCTCAGCCTCCCCAAGTGCTGGGATTGCAGGCGTGAGCCACCGTGCCCAGCCACTAAAGACCTGTTGAAGAAAAGTCTCCACCTGTGAATGTTTTCTTACTATTTGAGTAGGGTGGAGGCAGTGGGTGGGGGCGAGGTGGGGGGAACAATAGGAGTGTCCTGGAAAGGCCTTAGGAGCATTCTGTAAATGACCATGCATGTTAGTGATTCCATTACAATGTTAGGTCATAAAATGTCAAAGCTAAGCGGGACTTTTTTTTTTTTTTTTTGAGACGGAGTCTCGCTCTGTCGCCCAGGCTGGAGTGCAGTGGTCAGATCTCAGCTCACTGCAAGCTCCGCCTCCCGGGTTCACGCCATTCTCCTGCCTCAGCCTCCCGAGTAGCTGGGACTACAGGCGCCCGCCAGGTCGCCCGGCTAGTTTTTTTTTTGTATTTTAGTAGAGACGGGGTTTCACCATGTTAGCCAGGATGGTCTTGATCTCCTGACCTCGTGATCCGCCCGTCTCGGCCTCCCAAAGTGCTGGGATTACAGGCTTGAGCCACCGCGCCCGGCCTAAGCGGGACTTTTGACATCACCTAGTTCAGCTCCTTGGGGGAATTAAGGCCCAGGGAAGCGCTGTGCCTATAAACATTCATGCTGAGTCAGGCCTTATGCTGGACGCTGGGAGCACAGTGCGTGGGGCACTCCTGGTCTTGCAAGGACTCCCAGCTGAACCTGGAGCTGCCCCGAGGGAACCCATCCCCCTCTTTATGGTAGCCCAGAGGCCACCCATCCTGCCTCACACCTGACAGCACTGGCCACCAGGGCTGGCACCTACCTGGACTGTCCCACCCACTCCCTTATTCTATGCCCTTCAGAAAACCAAGGACAGTCCCTGACCAGCTGGCTACTGGGGTCAGGGATGCAGGCAATGCACTACAGCAGATCACTTGGGGTGGTTTTGAAAAATACAGATACCTGGGCTCCAACATCAGCATGGCAGGATCAGAGCCTCTGGGGAGGGGTCCAGGAAACTGGATCGTTAAAAACCTCCGCCAGAAGTGTGACAGCAGAATGGTATGAGATGATGCAGCAGGAAGACCCCAACCTTCCCTGTGACGTTCTTTGGCCAAAGATGTTTCATCTGATCTAACCAAGCTTTGAGAGGTAACTTCTGGTTATCAGGGAACACAAGGGACAGAGGAACAAACCAAATGACACCATGGGGAAGCAACAGGACAAATTCAGAGCAGGGTTTGAACCCAGGGCCTTGCCAGTTGGAGTACTAAACCATGGCTTGGCACTTTGAGGCCACAGTGCACTGGACACTGCCCAGGGTTCCAGCTTGGACCTCCAGCTGGGCCTGGGCCTGGAGCCAGCAGTGGCAGGTGCACATGCAGGAGCCAGCTGCAGGTCGGGAGGCCTCACAGGAGGTGCTGCGACCACACCCGGGTGCTCAGGGCAACGATCCCACTCTCTGCCTTTCAAGGTGGGTATTTCCACCACATTCCCAGGAGGGCTTCTTTGCGCCGCGTCCCCCCACGGCGCTGAGGACGGGCAGGTGAAGACAGCCCTGCCCAGCACCTGGACTTCCCCTGCTCTATTTAGGGAGGCCCCACCCAAGTTCAAAGCGTTGGCTGCCCCTCCCTCGCAGCCCTGTTCCCCATCCCCAGGCGAGGCAGTCCAGAGCGAGCCTCAACATTTTCCTCTGCACCTCCTTCCCCCAACTTCATCAGTCCCTTCCGCCCATTCCTCCGCAGGGTCCTTGCTTTAGCTCTGTCCTCTCCTTATAACAGGTGCCTGGGTTTGCAAACATGCACTCAGCACCTGTTAGGAGCCAAATCTGAGTTCATGACAGACCCACACAGGACTTCATTACATATTCCAGCACCCAGCAGGGTGGGCCATTGGTTCTCATCCCTGGCTGCATAGTAAGTGGCCCTGCTGAGCTTAGAAACAAGGCTGCCTGGGCCCCCTGCGGAGAAAGGGATTTAAATGGTCCAGATGCCCCTCCCCTCTGTGGTGTCCTCCCCCGCTCCCTCAAGGTTGAGAAGCACTGCCCTAGTTGCAGACAGGGCTGGGGACCTGCCCACGGCCACACCCCGGGTCCACCGCTGAAGCTCCTGGGTCCTCTGCCCTCCCCCTGGGCCCCACCTCCTACTCCCAGTACCAGTCCCTCCTTTCCAAGTTGTTAGGATCAACCCATCCCCTGTTTTCCAACCTCTGGTCTTGTCCACTTCCTCTCCCGAAGTAGCCCTCCCCCATCATCGCTCTCCTGGCCTCTCAGCAAATCTCCATCTTCACGGCCACAGAAGCAACACTTTCCTGATCCAGCAGCCATGAAGAAGTGTTTGGGCATGCCCCTCCGTTTCTGTGCACCTTGGCAGAAATCAGACGCCAGCTACTGTGCTCGCATTTTATGTGCGTTCCAAAACACACGCTCACATACATGGGAAAAGGACAAGATAAAAGACGTGTTTCAAAGGAAACCTTTCCTCCTGCAGCCTCATGCGTCATCTGGAGACCCCTGCCCAGGCCTGACTCCTCGTCTCCTCTGGGGTTTTCCTCTTTTCTTTTCCCTTCTTCCTGATTTCCCCTCTTAGTTTTCTTAACCGTGCAGTGGGGTGTATCTCGTTGTGAGTAGATGGAAGTTCTCTCTGCAAAGGTACAGGATGCTGACACTCTCAGGGCTCAAGGTAGCAAGCCTTTCCCCTACTGGGTTAGGGGCTCCACACCTTCCTTGGTTCTTGCCTGCAGCTACATTTCCCCCCACCCGAGGACTTCACTTTCCTTACTCTTTTTTTTTTTCTGAGACAGAGTCTTGCCCTGTCACCCAGACCGGAGCGCAGTGGCGCGATCTCAGCTCACTGCAACCTCAGTCTTCCAGGTTCAAGCGATTCTCCTCCTTAGTAGCTGAGATTACAGATGAGGACCACCACGCCTGGCTAATTTTTTTGTATTTTTAGTGGAGACGGGGTTTCAACATGTTGGCCAGGCTGGTCTCAAGCTCCTGACCCCAAGTGATCCGCCTGACTCAGCCTCCCAAAGTTCTGGGTAGATTGCAGACGTGAGCCACGGTGTCCGGCCTCCTCACTGTTTTCTGACCAGGAATGGTCCACTCTGCTCTGCAGAGCCTCACCTCCTCTCCCACTCCCTTCCCTCCCCTCACTGTGTACAACACCCTGTCACCCCACCAGGCCAGTCATGTCCTGGTAAGGTGCTGGGGCACAGGGAATTTCTGTAATTTCTGTCTGCATTCTATTCACATTCATCACAAAAGTAGGAAGGCATTTCTTCTGGGGGAAACACACTTTGTGTAGAAAAGATAAAAGCTCTCTCTGGCTGGCATGGTGGCTTACGCCTGTAATCTCAGCACTTCAGAATTTTGAGGCAGGGGGATCACCTGAGGCCAGGAGTTTGAGACCAGCCTGGGCAACACAGCGAGACCCTGTCTCTACAAAACACAGAAAAATTAGCTGGGCATGGTGGTGCACACTTGTAGTCCCAGCTACTAGGGAGACTGAGGCAGGAGGATCACTTGAGCCGAGGAGTTCGAGGCTGTAGTAAGCCATGCTTGCACCACTGCACTCAAGCCTGGGCAACAGAGTGAGATCCTGTCTCTTAACAAAACAAAAGAACTCTCTCTTACACATACACACGCAGAAACAGCAAACATTTAAAGTCAAAAAATTCTAATTCTCTACAAATGGGATGTGTGTTCAACACAGAAGGCAAAATGTCAATGCACATTAGCTCCAGTTAAGGTTCCCCCAGGAGTCACCCTTGCCTAAGAGAAGGCCCAAATCACCATGGGTGGGAGGAGCTGTCCTCCACACAGAGGGGGTGATGACATCATGGAGCACCTTTATGGGGACACTCAGGCTGTGAATGAAATAAAGAACGCTTTTATAGGTGCATACCCACGATGAATAAGATAAGGTGGGGTACATTTATTTGGGCAGAGAGTGGCTAATAAGGTAGTGAAGAACTCCACTAATTTCCTCAACTCTGCTCTAAGTAAGGTAGTAAGGGACCCTATTTACTGGGACCCTCAGAGTGGCCATTATTATTATTTTTTGAGACACAGTCTTGCTCTGTCACCCAGGCTGGAGTGCAATGGTGCTGTCTCGGCTCACCGCAACCTCTGCCTCCTGGGTTCAAGCGATTCTCCTGCCTCAGCCTCCCGAGTAGCTGGGACTATAGGTGCATGCCACCACACCTGGCTAATTTTTGTATTTTTAGTAGAGACAGAGTTTCACTATGTTGGCCAGGCTAGTCTCAAATTCCTGATCATGTGATTTGCCCGCCTCTACCTCCCAAAGTGCTGAGATTACAGGCGGGAGCCACTGCGCCCGGCCAGTGGCCATTATTAATAATAATAATTAACATTTATTGAGCCCTGACTATGTGCCAGTTGCCATGTAAAGCACTTTACATAGAATACATCCTTTAATTTGCCAAAGAACCCAATTTGACGGATGATGACATGGGCTCAGAGAGGCTAAGTGACTTGTCTAAAGTCACACAGCTAGGAAATGGTGGCACTGAGATGACAAATAAAGCAGTGAGGGCTGAGGGAGGTGGCTCACACTTGCAAATCCAGCATTTTGAGAGGCTGAGGCAGGAGGATCATTTGAGCTCAGGTGTTCAAGACCAGCCTAGACAAGACAGAGCAAGACCTTGTTTCTATTAAAATTAAAAAAACAAAAATTAGCTGGGCATGGTGGTGCCCACCTGTAGTCCCAGTTTCTTGAGAGGCTGAGTTGGGAGGATTGCTTGAGCCCAGGAGGTCGAGGCTGCAGGGAGCCAAGATCAAGCCATTTTACTCCAGCCTGGGCAACAGAGCGAGACCCTGTCTAAAATAAAAATAAACATAAAAATAAAAATAAATGAGGGGAGACATTTACCAGGACAGGATTTGTAGGGAGCATGTTCACGGAGGGCTAAGGAGGAAGGGAAGGAAGCACTCAGGTCCTGCTCTGCTGCTCTGGTTACTGTCAGGGTTAACAACCCCGCAAATTGAAATGCTGGGCTCCCGCCTATCATTCTTTTTACTTTTGAATGTTGGTGCGGATATTCCTCGCTGACGGTCCATTTCTTGGGCCAGACAAGGCTGGACCCACGCCCAAGGTATTGCAGGAGGAGAGGAGACCCCTGATCTGAGGGCTGGAGGCATTTGTATGTGAGACAGGACAGAATTTCTGGGGACCAGAGAATTCAAGGTGGCAGAGGGTTAATGAGACCTCTCCCAAGACAACACGCCTAGCAGATGTTGACAAATGTGGGCAAGAGTTCCCGAGCGAGAGGCCAGGGTAGATGACACACATTCCCAACACCTTCCAATCTGCAAAGCATTTCCCCACACAGCTTCGCTACAAATCCTCTCAACAGCCCTGAGAGTAGAGATGCCGGCTCTGCTTTACCAATGACAGACTGCCATCAGCATCCCATGCTATCGCTACTTTGCCGCTCTGTACAGACCCCACCCTCTGGAAATAACCAGTTTATTCCATCAGAGTGCATTTATGCGGCACCTGCTGTGTGTTCTTCACTGAACTAGGCACGACAGGGAGATAACCAAGGCAGTGTCACGCAGTGAAATCTAACAGGCAGGCCATGTTCGTAGGGAACAGCAGGAGGTTACCAAGGGGACAGTCAGCTTATAAACTCTCTGGTGGGAGGGGCGTGGGGGAGAGCAAGTGAAGGAGGACATAGAACAGGAGTGGGGGTGGATAAACCACAAGACCTCAGGGAACTGTGCCCTGAGAGAAAAGGAAGAAGATGGGCATTTCTGGGACACTGATGTCACATAAAACTCCAAAACCCAAGGGACCAAGAAGGAAGGAGGCCAGGGCCTAAGGTCCTGCTGATGAGCTTCGATCTTACCAGCGGTGAAGAGGGGTCACCATCTGTGGGGCTGAAAGAAGCCCAGTCCCTGTGTGCAGGCTGGATCCCCTGACAGGACCTGTCAGAGCTGGAAGGAGCCTTGGGGGTCTTCTGACCCAGCCTGCATATTGTACAGGGCTCAGAACTAAGGCCATCTCACTGGGCTAAGGAGCCAAAGAATGTAGCGAGCTCTGAGAAGGGCTCTTCAAGGCTTAGGCTCTCCTTTGTTTGCAGAACACACTGTACCACCGTGGAGAGGATAAAAATCTAAAATTCAGCACCTTAACCCATCCTCACACCAAACTTTCAACAGTCCTATTAGTCTGTAGATGCCTGGGAATTCCCTCCTTTTCCCAGGTCAGGAAGATCTCAACCTCCTTCTACCAGCTTCCCAGGACTTTTTTCTTTTCTTTTTCTTTCTTTCCTTTTCTTTTTTCCCCCCCTTTTTTGACAGATTCTTGCTCTGTCGCCCAGGCTGGAGTGCAGAGGTGTGATTTCAGCTCACTACAACCTCCACCTCCCAGGTTCAAGTGATTCTTGTGCCTCAGCCTCCCGAGTAGCTGGAATTATAAGCACCCACAACCATGCCTGGCTAATTTTTGTATTTTTAGTAGAGACAGCGTTTCACCATGTTGGCCAGGCTGGTCTTGAACTCCTGACCTCAGGTGACCGCCTGCCTCAGCCTCCCAAAGTGCTGGGATTACAGGTGTGAGCCACCATGCCAGGTCATTCCCAGGACATTTCTGAGACACCTGGTGGGAATTCTTCCCTGCTTACCTCACCTGTGTCCCTCTGAGCCACCATTTTGGCCCTCATTTCCTGCCCTCGGGGGCTGGAGCTGTTCCCTGCCAGGAATGAAGCTCCAGCCTTGTCTGTTCCCCCATAAACACCCTCTGGAATGTGTATTCAAAACCTCTTACCCCACACCAGCGCATTTGGCCCCTCTGCCCATGCCCGATGTCTCACTTCCCTGGTGTGGCCAGAACTGGGGATGGTGCAAGAATAAAGCCCTGAGCAGTGTGGAAAGCAGACAGCTGACTCTGTGACTTCTGGGGCTCCCCTCCGAGGTGGGGAAGAACAGAAGAGCTGGCCTCTGAGGTCTGAGAAGACCTGCTGGCACGTGGGCAAAGGGATGAGAGCAAATTCTTCTCCCGTGACCCTCAGTCCCTGATGCCCTGTCTAACCCTCTCAGATCTGAAGCTATGAGCCCTCAGGAACATGTGGCTACCTCTAACCCAGCTCACTTGCCTGGTTGAAAGCAGCCGCGGGTGTCCAGCCTGCAAACATTTCCCGGTACACAGGGCCCTGTGCAAGGGGCAGTGGGTGACGACACCAAGCCCAGTTCCAGGAGTGCCCTGCTGTTCTGCAGCACTGTTGACTCACAAGCAATTCTGTGGCTGTGCAGCCTCAAAGCCAGCCCCACCCGGGGATCTTTGTCTTCCTGGGTCTATCATGAAGGTGCTGGTAACCCCCAGGCCTCTCAGATAACTCCTTCTCCTTCACTTGTGCACTCTTGCTCTCTGTCTCTGTCTCTCTCTCACACACACACACATGCACACACACACACACACACACGTGCGCATACATGTTAAATCCAACCCTGCAGTCCCATGGATTTCCATTTTGTTGAGATGAATAGAGGATTAAAAAAAAACTGCAGGTTGTTGGCAGGGTAATTATCAGTAAAAAGAAACAGAGAAGCTGTCCCATCCGCAGGTGGTAGGTGGCAGGTGGTAGGTGGCACCCTCCACGCCTGCAGGCCAGGGCTTTGTGATCTGGCTGACCTGAATCCTCATCATATTGCTACCACCCATTACCATGTCTCCTTAGGAGGACTAACAACTTCCTAATGAGGAAAATTCACCCACTTCAAAGAGGCTGTGGGGAGGAATAATGGAAATGATGTAGCTAAAGCGCTTATCACAGTCCCTGGCATGTAGTAGGTGCACAATAAATAGTGGTTGCCATTGTCATAGTGTTAATAAAGACCAGTGACATCCTCTGTGCCAGGCACTGTTTGTGTGCTTGCCGCATATTAACTCCATAATAATTCCTTTAGGAAGGTATGTTATCATCACGCCTATCTTGGTGGGGAAACTGAGGCAGAGATTGGCCCACATTACCCAGCTAATTAGGGGCACATCTGGTCTGGCTCCAGAGGCTGAAGACTTAACCACAATGTTCGCCTGCCCCTCTCAGAAGGAACTGGATGAGAGATCCCATCTGTATGTCCCACTCGGGGCACACAGAGAGGCAAGTGCAACTTGGTTCCTGCCCCGCAGGGGCTCCCAGCCTCAATGGGTGACAGATCCTAAAAAATGCAACTACAGGGGGCCTAAGACGGGAGAGTGATTCACCGGCCAGACAGCCCGGGTGTCCCCTGGTACAAGATGAGCGGTGCCTGATCAGTCCCTGGTTCCTGACTGCTGCATAGGAGAGGGGGCTCAGCTGGATGGCTGACTGAGTAGCTGACTGCTTCATTCATTCATTCCTGAGTGCATTGGTTCATTCCTTCAACTCAAGCCCCTCCAGAAAGGATAGTCTGGACTGAACGGGTTCACACAGGATGATTACAACAGAAGTCAGAGGACTCTCAGCTTGGTTACCGAGGAAAGTAAGACCACAAAACCAAACTGACTGAAATAGGCAGAAGACTCTTCTCGATCCCATCTTCCAAGTGGGTAATGGTTGTTACTTGTTGGGGGAAAAGGGCTCCGAGGTTAAATACTTTTGGAAAACAAGTTAAACAAACAAAAATGGGTCACACTGGCAGGGCCTCTCAGTGCCGCGACTATGCTAATGAGCTGCTAATATTCAAATGAGCACAGTAAACACCAAGAGGCTCCAAGTTGCCTGTGGCGATTCCTAAGTTTATGACTCCAGAAGCTTTTCTCAACAGGATTATGTGGGGCTGATGTTATAAGAAACATACTATGTGATGTCCTGCTCTGGCCCAAAAGCTGTTTGGAAAAGCTGTTCCAAAAAGCTGGGAGAGGCCAGGCGCGGTGGCTCACGCCTGTAATCCCAGCACTTTGGGACGCCGAGACGGGCAGATCACGCGGTCAGGAGATCAAGACCATCCTGGCTAACACGGTGAAACCCTGTCTCTACTAAAAAAAATACAAAAAACTAGCCAGGCGAGGTGGCGGGCGCCTGTAGTCCCAGCTACTCGGGAGGCTGAGGCAGGAGAATGGCGTAAATCCAGGAGGCGGAGCTTGCAGTGAGCTGAGATCCGGCCACTGCACTCCAGCCTGGGCCACAGAGCGAGACTCCGTCTCAAAACAAACAAACAAAAAGCTGGGAGAGAGTGGAAGTGAGGCTGGGAGGACTCCCAGGAAGATGGCAGCTCCAGGCTGGGTTTAGAAAAATCCTGGGAAGTTCAGGGCCAGGTGGAGGAGGGAAAGGAAAGAGTTTTCCAGTAGGGAACAGGGTCCTGAGAGAAAGATGGTAAAGGCCCAAGGCGGTGGAGTCCTCAGGAGTGGGCTTGCCCCAGGTGGGAAGGAGGGCCTTGGGCTATGGGAAAAGCAATCGCAAAGATGAGAGCACAGATGGGCACAAGCTCTTTGGAAAACAGTTTGGCATCATCTTGTAAAGCCGAACATTCACACATCCTGCAACCTAAAGTTCCACGCCTAGGCAGGTACCTCCATGAACACCTTTCCCTGCTGTGCACAGCAAGACGCACATCCATGGCCAGGAGACAAAATAGATAAACTGTATATTCTAATGATGGACCATTATGCCGCTGTGAGCATGTGAGAACTACAGCAAGATCCAGGAACAGTCTGAAACTTAGAAACACAATGCAGAGAGAGAAGAGCTCAACATAGAGGACCACAAACAGTATAATACCATTTTATAATGCTAAAATATGCAAAATAAAACATTTCATTTAGGTATTATTACCTGGGAAAACCAGTTTTTTTGCTTGTTTTTTTTTTTTTGTTGTTGTTGTTTTGAGACGGGGTCTTGCTCTGTCACCCAGGCTGGAGTGCAGTGGCGTGATCCTGGCTCTCTGCAACCTCTGCCTCCTGGATTCAAGCGATTCTCCTGCCTCAGCCTCTCAAGTAGCTGGGACCACAGGCATGCGCCACCATGCCCAGCTAATTTTGTATTTTAGTAGAGACAGGGTTTCACCATGTTGGCCAGGCTGGTCTCAAACTCCTGACCTCAGGTGATCCTCCTGCCTCGGCCTCCCAGAGTGCTGGGATCACAGGCATAAGCCACCATGCCCAGCCAAAAACCAGTATTTTTAAGTAATGGAATAAATATGTAAAATTCAGGATGTGGTCACTTCTGGAGGGAGACGGGAAATGGGCTGAGGAGGACCTACAGATAGACACAATGGCCTAGTCATGGTCTGGTCCTTCAGGGATATGGTGAGGCTCAAGTTTTCATTCTGTTACCATATCTAATATATATGATTGCTCTCTTGTATATGTCAAGTATTATGTAATAAAAATATTTTTTATCAGCTTGCAGGAGAACAGCTGGTATCTGCTTAGGCTTGTGCCAGCCGTACCATTGGCACATCAGCCGTTCTTCACCATGAATTCCTTCTCAGAGTTTAGCAGCCCTCTCTCGCCTAAAGGTTGGATGCACATAGTGACTGCCAACCCTGGATCAGCCTGCATCCCACCCAGGCCTCCAACACTTCCAGCCACATTTACTCACTGTGCTTATCAGGGCTTACACAGTCAGTGCCTCAACCATTAACTAGGGTGATATTAAACCTACACAGACCACTCCTTGGAACCCCCATAAAAACCCCTGATAGGCCAGGCGCAGTGGCTCATGCCTGTAATCCCAGCACTTTGGGAGGCCGAGGCGGGTGGATCACAAGGTCAGGAGATCGAGACCATCCTGGCTAACATGGTGAAACCCCGTCTCTACTAAAAATACAAAAAATTAGCCAGGCATGGTGGTGCGCGCCTGCAGTCCCAGCTACTCAGGAGGCTGAGACAGGAGAATCGCTTGAACCCAGGAGGCGGAGGTTGCAGTGAGTCAAGATCACACCACTGCACTCCAGCCTGGCAACAGAGCGAGACTCCAAAAAAAAAAAAAAAAAAAAAGTCCCTGATAACTAACCACATTTAATTCACCCTTCCCCTTCCTGAGAACTGGAGGCCTTTGTGAGTATTCTGGCCGAACAGGACACGAGAACACAAGGTCATGCCAAAGTCTGCATTGCCTTTTGTCCACCAAATCACAGACTTCTGCCACATGCCTCCCCACCTGCTTCTTTCTTCAGATAGGCTTACTGGTTGGGACAAACCAGTGTAAAGTGTGTGGGATTCCCTGAAGCCAGTCTTTTCTGTTTTGGAAGGAATTCAGATCTTTCTGCTCTAAAGAAGTCTGGCCTGGGATAGAATATTTTTATAACCCTGCTACATTAGATGACCTGTAGAACATCCTTAATTGCTCACCTTCATCTCAGTTTCTATTATTTCTACTTTATTATTTCTACTTTTTTTTTTTTTTTTGAGATGGAGTCTTGCTCTGCTGCCCAGGCTGTAGTGCAGTGGCGTGATCTTGGCTAACTGCAACCTCCGCCTCCCAGGTTCAAGCAATTCTCCCATCTCAGCCTCCTGAGTAGCTGGGATTACAGGTGCCCGCCACCATGCCTGGCTAATTTTTGTATTTTTAGTAGAGACAGCGTTTCACTATGTTGGTCAGGCTGGTCTTGAACTCCTGACCTCAAATTATCTGTCTGCCTTGGCCTCCCAAAATGTAGGGATTACAGGCATGAACCACTGCGCCTGGCCAGTTTCTGTCTATTATTCCATTTCAACCTCACAACTACCTTGAGATCATATTTTTTATCCCCATTGTACAGAGGAAAACACCGAGACTCAGATTTTTAAAAAACCACCCAAAGCAAAGTTCTAGAGCTATGAAGTGGACATCTGGGATTTACACCACAGGTGCTTCTGTCACATAGCCTACCCTCTTTCTGGAGTGCTATGTTGCCTCCCCTCAGCAAGGGTAGATGCCCACAGCTGGACTTCCTGGGAGATCACAGAGCGAGGGGAGTGCTCTCCCAGAGAGTGGGGACCAGCTGAGCCTGGACTACAACCTGCTTGGGAAGGAGTCTGATTCCTGGGCCAAGTGCTAACAGAATTCTTATTTATTTATTTATTTATTTATTGGAGATGGAGTCTCGCTCTGTCGCCCAGGCTGCAGTGCAGTGGCACGATCTCGGCTCACTGCAACCTCTGCCTCCCAGGTTCAAGTGATTCTCCTGCCTTAGCCTCCCGAGTAGCTGGGATTACAGGTGCCCGCCACCACACCCAGCTCATTTTGTATTTTTAGTAGAGATGGGATTTTGCTGTGTTGGCCAGGCTGGTCTCAAACTCCTGACCTCAGGTGATTTTTTTGTATTTTTAGTAGAGATGGGGTTTCACCATGTTGGTCAGGCTGATCTCGAACTCCTGACCTCAGGTGATCCACCTGCCTCGGCCTCCCAAAGTGCTGTGATTACAGGTGTGAGCCACCACGCCCAGCCAAGATTAGAGGGTTGGACTTTCAACGCCAACCCCAACCCCATCCTTCGGGAAGGGGAGAGGGGACCTCAGGTGATCCGCCCACCTTGGCCTCCCAAAGTGCTGGGATTACAAGTGTGAGCCACCGTGTCTGGTCTAATAACAGAATTCCTAACCATGCTCCTGCAACAATCAGGATGATGTGTGAGGCTCGCTAGTGATGCAGAGGCCTACAGAGCAGAATCCCTGCCCTCAGGGGCTGACTCTTGCACTTGGAAGACAAGACAGATGCACATGAAGAGGTATCTGAGAATACAGGAAAATACACAACAAGTAGCAGCTGGTCTTCCTGGCAGAGCATCACAGAGGCAATGAGAATCTAGCTGGAGCAGGGAGACAAGAGTCTGGGACTAGCAGGACTCTCAACAGTGTCCTTTCATCCCACAACCTGTCTTTGAGGATCCGCTGTGTGCCCTGTGCTATGTTTGGTGGTGTGGGTTGAAAGATGATGGAGACCTGGTCCTGCCCACAGGTGACTTACAGTCTAGTCCATGAAATAGATGTGCTCAGAAGGGGCTTTGCTGGGGCCGCGGTGCTGAGGGAAGGCTGCACAGAGGAAGTGATGCCTGAACTATGATTTCAAGACTGAACAGGGGTTTGTAGTCATCCCAAGAGAAGGCAGGCGGTAGCGCAGAGGCACGGAGAAGTGAGATGCTCAGAAGAACAACGTAGACCGTAACACGAAATTAATGTCAGAAAAATGTGTGGCTAACTCACTGAGTACACACCTGACCCTGTGCTAGTCTCACATGTGTTATATCCTTTCATCCTCACAATAGCCCTCATTATCCCCATTTTACAGAGAGAAAACCGAGGCTCGGAGAGGTTAAGTCCACCCAGATAAAAAGGCAGAACCATCTAGAGTCCAGGACTGCTGTACCCAGGCCCATGTGCTTACCCATGTTGGGGCTGGGAGAGGAGCGGGTGTAGGGCGGCAGGGGCCAGGCTGAGGAGTGTACAACAACACAGTCATATCTGCTGCTGCTGCTGCACTCCTAATTAGACTGTTTAAAAATGACCAAAGTGGCCGGGCACAGTGGCTCACGCCTGTAATCCCAGCACTTTGGGAGGCTGAGGTAGGCACATCACCTGAGGTCAGGAGCTGGAGACCAGCCTGGCCAACATGGGAAAGCCCGTCTCTACTAAAAATACAAAAATTAGTCGGGCATGGTGGCGGGCGCCTGTAATTCCAGCTACTTGGGAGGCTGAGGCAGGAGAATCACTTGAACCTGGGAGGCGGAGGCTGCAGTGAGCCGTGATTGTGCCATTGCACTGCAGTCTGGGCAACAGAGTGAGACTCCATCTTGAAAAACAAATTAAATTAAATTAAATTAAATTAAATTAAATTAAGACTGACTAAACTGATCAGAAAAGAAGATCCTTTGAGGCTGAGAAAGGTTAAAACATGGTCCAAGTTTAACAAAAAGGGACTTGGAGGTAAGTGACCACAGCTGTGAGGGAGGGCAGTGCCAGTGTGGGTCTGCCGAGGGAGGCATGGAGATGATGCAGCCACACTAGAGGAGGCAAGCCTTCTTCCCGATGCTGTGCCAGTTCGACCCTGGTGGAACCATTTCCCCGCCAAGCCCTGGGGACTCACTGCAGCATTGATCCTGCCTGGAGTGAGACCACTCAATGAAGCCTCATCCACCATGTGCCAAGTATTGAAAGTTTCATGCCAGGTTCACAAACTGTTAAAGGTAAGATATTCTATCCAGCTCATTAAGCTGTACACTGACAAGTTGTGTGCTCGCCTGTACGCATGTTTGTGATATTGCAAAATATATATTTGGTCTTCGACCTAGTTTCCCAGCGTACAACTCCTAAAATCCTTAGAATCTCCAAAGTGATGTCTTTTTGTATGCTAATGAGCTGACGGAGAGCTGGCAGCCCCTAGGGAGCTTCAGGATGGGGGCTGGTTACCCCAAAATACCCAGGCAGGATTAAAGGGTTGGACTTTCTTTTCTTTTCTTTCTTTCTTTTTTTTTTAACGGAGTTTGACTCTGTCTCCCTGGCTGGAGTGTAGTGTTGTGATCTCAGCTCACTGCAACTTCCGCCTCCTGGATTCAAGTGATTCTGCTGCCTCAGCCTCCCCAGTAACTGGGATTACAGGTGCCTGCCACCACGCCCAGCTAATTTTTTTGTATTTTTAGTAGAGATGGGGTTTCACCATGTTGGTCAGGCTGATCTCGAACTCCTGACCTCAGGTGATCCACCTGCCTCGGCCTCCCAAAGTGCTGCGATTACAGGTGTGAGCCACCATGCCCAGCCAAGATTAGAGGGTTGGACTTTCAACCCCAACCCCAACCCCATCCTTCGGGAAGGGGAGAGGGGCTGAAGTTTAAGTTGATCCCTAGTGGCCAATAGTTTAATCAATAAAACCTATGGAATGAAGCCCCCACACAAACCCAAAAGGACAGGGTTCAAGTGCTTCCGGATAGTTGAACACGTGGAGGTTCCTGGAAGGTGGTGTGCCTGGGGAAGGCATGGAAGCTCAGTACAGCTTCTCCCATACCTCACCCTATGCACCTCTTCATCTGTATCCTTTGTAATATCCTTTATAACAAACCAGTAAACGTGTGTTCCTGTGTTCTGCGAGCCACTCTAGCAAATTAATGGAACCCAAGGAGGGAGTCATGGGAACTCTGATTTATAGCAGGTCAGTCAGGAGCACATGTAAAGCAGCCTGGGGCGTGGGATTGACACTGGAAGTGGGGGGCTGTCCTGGGGACTAAGACCTCAACCTATGGGATGAGATACTATGTCCAGGTGGAGAGCATCAGAATTGAATTGGATTGGAGGACGCTGACTGACGTCGGCCACAGAATTGATGGCTTACTTGGTGTGTGCACGCATTTGGTCACAGAAGTCTTCTGTACTGATTATTGCAGGGTGAAAGCAGAGGAAAGACAGTTTTCATCTTTTCCTATACTTTCATTAAAAAGTTAATCATTCAGCCAGGCACAGTGGCTCACACCTGTAATCCCAGCACTTTGGGAGGCCCAGGCAGGTGGATCACCTGAGCTCAGGAGTTTGAGACCAGCCTTGCCAACATGGCAAAACCTTGTCTCTACTAAAAATACAAAACTTAGCCAGGTGTGGCAGCACACGCCTGTGATTCCAGCTACTCAGGAGGCTGAGGCAGGATAATTGCTTGAACCTGGGAGGCGAGGTTATAGTGAGCCGAGATCAGGTCACTGCAATCCAGCCTGGGCAACAGTGGAAGACTATGTTTAAAAAAAAAAAAAAAGTTAAACAATCATTCTATCCTCCTATCTTGGCAAAAACCGTATTTGCCACCTAGAGGACTAGATTGTCCCATAAAGTTCACACTAGACAGTGGTGACCTGGGAGATCCAGCCCCGAGCCTGCAGCCTGCCCATCCCTTCTGCATCCCACACTGGACGCCCCAGCCACACCCTCAAACTCCAGCCACAGTCCTTGCAAATAAATCTCCCTGGACCAGCCCTTCGCCACCAGTAGTGCAGCCTGCCCTGGCAGGATGAGCCCCAGGCAGAGGCCTGCAGGGCCCGGAAGCAGGCTCACTGCTGTCTGGGCCAGAAATCCCAGGAGCCTAAATTCTCATGATGCGGCTGAAGAGGGTGGGCACGGGCTGTAGGTGGGCATTTCTCCCTGAGGACCCAGCATGCCTTCTCCTTTCAGGTAAAGTGTGTTTTCCCTTATGTCCTGGCTGTGAGGAAACTCAGGGGAAGCTCCATCCTTAAAGCTCCATCCTTGCACCCGCATTGACCTTGACTTGCATATTTGTCTTCTCCTTGACCTTGATCCGACTCTTCTGTTTTTGTTATTTATTTTTATTTTTTGAGATGGAGTCTCACTCTGTTGCCCAGGCTGGAGTGCAGTGGTGTGATCTCGGCTCACTGCAATTTCCACCTCCTGAGTTCAAGCAATTCTCCTGCCTCAGCCTCCTGAGTAGCTGGGATTATAGGCATGCATCACTATGCCCGGCTAATTTTTGTATTTTTAGTAGAAACGGGGTTTCACCATGTTGGCCAGGCTGATCTTGAACTCCTGAACTCAAGTGATCTGCCAGCCTCGGCCTCCCAAAGTGCTGGGATTACAGGCGCAAGCCACCGCAACTAGCCTGTTTTTATTTTGTTATTTAATTTGATGTGTTTTCCGTCATAAGCCTCTTGAGGGCAGTCATGCTGGATTCCAGACTCCCTGCCCTATGGGGAAGGGAAACGCTGTAAGACGCCAGAGGGAAGCCTCTAAATCAGAGAACTGGGGGCAGGCCTCCTCTTTCCCTGATTTAAAGGCAATCATGTGGCTATAGGACTTGCAGGAAGTTGTAGAAAAGCAGGTGAGAGATCAGAAGAGGGAGAACAAGTAGTTAAAGGTGAGTAGAGGATGGGTTGCCTGGAAGAAATTGTTCTAGAGAAGGAATGAGAGGTGAAGCCAGCTGGACTTCCTGGGTCAACTGGGAACTTGGAGAACTTTTCTTACAAGAGGTTTGCAAAATGCACCAATCAGTACTCTGTAAGAACGCACGAATCAGTGCTCTGTGGCTAGCTAGAGGTTTGTAAAATGGACCAATCAGCACTCTGTAAAATGGACCAATCAGCAGGACACGGGGGAGGGCGGACAAAAAGGGAATAAAAGCTGCACCCCACCCCGCCCCCCAGCAGCAGCAACCCGCTTGTGTCTCCTTCCGTGCTGTGGAAGTTTTGTTCTTCGGCTCTTCACAATAACTCTTGCTGTTGCTCACCCTTGGGGTCCTTAAGAGCTGTAAGACTCACTGCGAGACCACGAACCCACCGGAAGGAACCAACTCCAGACAGGAAAATTCAGAGATGAGACAAACCCTGGTCCTCAAGTGCAAACTGGAACCATAACCCTGGAATCCCAGCACTTTGGGTGATTGAGGCAGGAGGATTGTTTGAGCCCAGGAGTTCAAGCAAAAGTAATGTAAGGAGATGCCATCTCTACCAAAAAAAAAAAAAAAAAGGCCAGGCCCCGTGGCTCACGCCTGTAATCCCAGCACTTTGGGAGGTCGAGGTGGGCGGGTCACCTGAGGTCAGGAGTTCAGGACCAGCCTGGCCAACATGGTGAAACCCCATTTCTATTACAAATACAAAAATTAGCCAGGCGTGGTGGCAGGCGCCTATAATCCCAGCTACGTGGGAGGCTGAGGCAGGAGAATCGTTTGAACCCGGGAGGTAGAGGTTGCAGTGAGCCAAGATCTTGCCATTGCACTCCAGACTGGGCGATAAGAGTGAAAACTCTGTCTCAAAAATAAATAAAAATTAAAATTAAAAAAATTAGCCACATACAGTGTTTGCCTGTAGTCTTAGCGATTTGGCAAGCTAAGGCAGGAGGATCGCTTGACCCCAGGAGGTTGAGGCTACAATGGGCTGTGATTGTACCACTGTACTCCAGCCTGGGCAACAGAGCAAGATGCTGTCTCAAACCAAACCAAACTGAAACTTGACAGTGAAATTCACCTCCCCAGGAAGAAAACCTGGGTCTGGATTAAGGAAAGACTGAAGCCAGATCTAAGGAGGAACTTCCTGGCTGTGGTGTGGTGTCACTGAAGGGCCTGGCTTTAGGCAGTTTGTCTCTTGTTCAGTGCTCTGGGGTTTACCAACCATGGAGCCTTGGGCAACAGAATGGTGCCTCAGGGCCTCAGTTTCTCATCTGTAGAATGGGGATAACTAGAGTCTCTGCCTCCTGGAGTTGTCGGGAGGATGAGCTAATGTGTGTGCTTTGTTTCCTCAATGTATGTGATACCTGGGACGTCATAAGCAAGGAATTACTAGCTGCCACTGGAGCCTGCCCACTTGCTTCTGAGCTCCTTACAGCTCCCGGTTGGGTCCCGTAAGTCTCAGTTTTCTTTTTTTTTTTTTTTTTTTTTTTTTTTTTGAGACGGAGTTTCACTTTTATTGCCCAGGCTGGAGTGCAATGGCCAGATCTCAGCTCACCGCAACTTCTGCCTCTCGGTTGAAGCGATTCTCCTGTCTCAGCCTTTGCAGTAGCTGGGATTACAGGCACGTGCCATCACGTCCGGCTAATTTTGTATTTTTAGTAGAGATGGGGTTTCTCCATGTTGGCCAGGCTGGTCTCGAACTCCCGACCTCAGGTAATCCACCCGCCTTGACTTCCCAAAGTGCTGGGATTACAGGCATGAGCCATCGTGCCCAGCTGAGCCTCAGTTTTCTCACAGGTAACTTGGGGATGAAGAGGCTGCTTTCCTGAGGCTGCTTTAGCTTCCAGGACAGTGCAGAGGTCACAGACTCCATCCTTACTGGTAGCAGAGAAAGGCTCCGGAATCCCCTAGAGAAGCTTCAGTTAAGATGGAGGACCGCCCAGCCTGAGGCTAGACATTCTCTCCCCTGAAGTCAGGGGCTAGGTGGGGTGATGTGCAGATGTGCTGCCCAAGGGCAGAAGCGGAGGGGAGGGGAGAGCCAGTCTGAGTTGTGAGGACACTCGCTGGATGAATGGGGAGATCCCTAGCCAGTCACTCCCCTCTGCTTCTCCTTGGGGTTCCATCTGCAGAGTGGGGCTTGGCCCTCATGAAGGCTGCTGGGGACAGGAGCAGCTCCATTGGAGAGAGGGTGGGTGCCACCTGGGCACTCTGTCACCTGTGGAAAGGTGGCAATAGCACTGTGGGCTTTCAAGGCAAGGGAGGGTGGGAGGAACCAGACGTGAAGGGAGCCAGGGGAAGGGGTGGACACAGTCACTGGCCAGGAACAAGAGACAGTCCCTAGAGGAAGATTAGGAACCAACCTTAGCTTTAGAATGGAGAAGATCATGAAGGAAAGAAAAGAGGCGACTTCTCTGAAGACAAGATTTTTGTAGACTTGGGGAAAAGCTGACAGTAAAGAAACAGCAAGAAGGCTGGGCATGGTGGCTCACGCCTGTCATCCTAGCACTTTGGGAGGCCGAGGCAGGTGGATCACTTGAGGTCAGGAGTTTGATACCATCCTGACCAACATGGTGAAACCCTATCTCTACTGAAAATACAAAATTAGCTGGGCGTGGTGGCGCGTGCCTGTAATCCCAGGTACTTGGGAGGCTGAGGCAGAATTGCTTGAACCCAGGAGATGGAGTTTGCAGTAAGTCAAGGTCACACTACTGCACTCCAGCCTGGGCAACAAGAGCAAAACTCTGTCTCTAAATAAATAAGTAAATAGAAAAAAAAGAAACAGAAGTGGACTGGAATTCTCACAACTCAAAACTATCCAGTCAGGACCAACGCCCTCCCAGAGCAATGTTATTTTGCTTTTTAATTCACATGTGCCTTGCTTCCTTCCAGAAAGGATTTGAAGAGGTAGAAGCAAATGTGTATCCTAAAGACAAGTCTTTATTGAGGATCCACTATGCCCAGGCCAGGTACAAAGACCCCAACATGCCTGCCCTCAAGAGGCTGATGACGGGAAACACATCAGATTCAATAACAAAATGAAAACAGAAGAGCAGGGTCAGGGTCAAGGTCCACACGGGTGCAAGGATGCGGCTTCAGGTGGACCGCTACGTTTTCTCACATCCAGGACATAAAGGGAAGCGTGCTTTATCAGAAAGGAGAAAGCATGCTGGCTCCTCGGGGAGAAATAAAGCTGAAGGTCGAATTGTAAAAGTGAAATGAACAATTGGCTGTGTCAGAGATACCAACACAAGAATTGGACTAGGGCAAGAAAGAAGATCCCGCCCGGCTGCTTTCTGGCACTTATATGATGGAGACCAGATGCAAAGCAGCAAAAAGGACTAAGTAGAAGGAAAGAGCTTAGTGCTGGAAGGAATCTGAGAGGTCATTTACGCTATCCTTTCGGTTTCGCAGATGAGGAAACTGAGGCCCTGGAGGCAGTGATTTGATCAAGGTCGCCTCTTACCCATCCCAGGGGCAACAAAATGCTCACATGGCCACTGCTGTCAGCAACTGTGCAGTCCCAGCTTAAGGACAGTCTGAAGACTTGTGGAAAGGTGGCCAGTGAGGAGGGCACATCCCCAAATAAGAGACTTCCCAGACGTTCACAAATAGTATCTATAAGCCCAAAGTATCAGCCTTTGAGTGGAAGGTCAAGTGTAAACTTGCCTCAAAACCATCCTTTGGGGAACAAGTAGAATATGAACAAGCAAATTTTTACACCAGTAACAAGTCCGCAACTGAGCTTGAATGGTGGTAGAAGGAGAAAGGGCTTTAGGTCCACCAGGATGTGGGCTCAGGGCCTCCCACGCCATAGCCAGGCTGCACTATGGGACTCCCTATCGACAAACTGGCAAGAATTAGATTCAGATAGATCATGGTGTCTGTATGGGGACCAGCACATAGCACACAGTCAACAGACATATGAACCTGTTCCTGGAGAGAGAAACAACTTCCGCCAATTGCAATCTTAAAATTAACGACGTAGACACTTAAGCATCGTGTGAGCTGGTGAGCGTGGAGGGGGAAATAGTACACGAATAGGAAACGTTTGCAAATGGAACTGGGATTTAAAAACATAGAAAAAAGAAACCCAGGGGAATTGACACTGTGGAGAAAAGGCTCATCTCCGCTTCTGGGACAGCAGCCTGCTCTGGTCGAGGGGCCCATCCATCTTGGGAGACCCTCTAAGGACCCTTCATAGTTCAGGGCTACATGACCTAAGCCAAGTGGGGTCCAAGCTGAACAGTGCAGAGCAGACTGACCCCTGGTCAACAGGCCCTGGGTTGGGCTGCCTTTTAAAGTCAGAGAGAGGAGGTGGAAGTATTTCAATGAACAAGCAAAAAGGTGAGTACTCCAGTTGAAGAGGGATGTTGGGGGGAGGTTTGTGAAAGGTACAACTGCGCAGGTGGACAGAAGCGAAGTCATAGGGAGCCTCAGTGCCAGATAGGAAGAGGGGAGCCATGGGAGGTTTTAGAGCAGGGGAGTGGCACCCTCAGCAATCCACCTTGTGAAGATGATTGGTGGGAGCTGGAGAGGAGGCGGGATGCCTGCTCACTCATGGCACAAGCCCCTATTTGCATTACTAATACGATTGGTTTTCCTTGCTGGCCCAGCTGGCTCTGGCAGATAAGTGGGACTCTGTGCCCAGGGGCAGGTTTCCCAGAAAGGTCTTCCAGACAGACCTGGGTGCTTGGGTCCTTTTGCTCCCATCCCCCTCCCCAACACACATGTACACACACTCAGTCCTCCCAGTTTTTCCAGCCTAGCTGGAGGGAAAGGCTTGTGTCTGTCTCCTAGTTTGCTAGGCCTTACCCAGGCCATTAGGATTCCCTGATGACTACAGGCCTCAGCAGAGCCCCTTCCAGCTGGCGGCCCTTTGCCCTTGCCCCCCTCACCTCCACCTACATCTTCCCATGTGTCCCTGGTTGGAAATCTCACTCTGGGTCTGGCCGGTGGTTTTTGCATTTTTTTGCATTAGGCCAGGAGGATAACCAAGCCCCATGCTCTGAGCTGTGAACCTGGACATGCCCCGTGACCAGTTGGCCTCAGACCTGAGGCCTCTATGCCCTCTCCCGGGGGCTCTCCATTGAGCATCAGGACCCCTACAGGAAGGAACTGAGGACTCCGCTGTCCAGCCCTGCTTCTTCCTCTGCTAGAAATAGCAACTCCTCAAGCTCAGAGGCTCAGGGTTCATTCTTTGCACTGTCTGAGCAGGGTCTAGCTCTTATTCCTCTTTTTTTTTTTTTTTTTTTTTTGAGACATGTCTTGTTGCCCAGGCTGGAGTGCAGTGGTGCAATCTCGGCTCACTGCAACCTCCGCCTCCCAGGTTCAATCAATTCTCCTGTCTCAGCCTCCCGAGTAGCTGGGATTACAGGCGCCCACCACCACGCCCAGCTAATTTTTTGTATTTTTAGTAGAGACGGGGGTTTCACCACGTTGGCCAGGCTAGTCTCGAACTCCTGACCTCAGGTGATCCACCCCCATCAGCCTCCTAAAGTGCTGGGATTATGGCCACCACACCCAGCCTTCTTATTCCTCTTTTCTAGGACTCACAATGATAGTTAACTTCTCTAGAAAGAACCTGACGCTTCCCAAAGTGCTTTCACAAAGATTATTCCACCTGAAGTTCTTCATGGCCCTGCAGCAGGCAGGGCAGGTGGTTGTGTTATTATCATCATCCAATTTGCAGATGAGAAAACTGAAGGGGGGAGGAGACTCATCGACGGTATCACAGCTCTTTGTGTGTAGAGTTTAGGGCTCTGCACCCCCCACCCTTCCCTGAGATCAGCTTTCAGTGACTACCCTCTCCACCAGGCACAGATGGTTCAAATAGCTGGGCCACCTGAACGTGGAACACAGCCTGCAGGACTGCAATCTCGGAGCTAGAAGTCCTTGGCCAGCAGCTTACCCAACTCTCCTATTTATTGAGACTCAGAACAGTTAAGGGAGTTGCCTAATATCAAGATGGTGGCAGAGCCAGGTCTCAGGTGCCCTAACTCCCTGCCTGGAAGCTGACCACCTCCTCACACTGGCCCCTCTCACCCCAGAGCTCGCTCTGGCGTCTCCTTCATTCCCTAGATGTATGGGTGTGCCTGACATTTCTGGAATTCACTCCACACACATAATGAGGCCATTTTGAGAAGGCCCGCCTCAGGGGGAACCAGAGAGCTGTCTAGTGTCCCCATCCTGACCCCTGCCAACTCCTCCCGGCTGTACAAGCCAGGCTGCAAACAGATAAATCGACACTACCGGCTTCAGCAACCCTACCCCCTGCTCGCCCTACACCTTTCCAGCCTTAAGAACTAGCAGTGAGGGATTTGGGATTCACCACTGCCATGCAGGGAACGAAGCGGCCTTAGGTGTCATCAGGCGGGTTGCTGCATGGGTCAGTATTAATATGGGAAATGCTGATGTCAGCTTAGCAGGTATGGAAACAGAACAGGGGCTCCTATCAATGGCGTGGAAGTGATTGTAGCTGCACCCAGTGGCATTGGTGTGACTCTCTGAGATATTACTTTGACATGAGGGTATGGGGCCGTGCCTGCTGGCAGAACCGTTGTGCACCTGGGGTAGCCGCTCTGCTCACGAGAGATAGGCTGCCTAACGCTGAAGAACCCGGTTGCAGCCTCTGAGCGCAGGACCTTCTCTCCAGCCCCCGTGGCCCACTGAGACCCGAGCGACAGAAAAGGAGCAAACGGGCAGGCAGGCCCTCCCAGGCAGCAGCAGGACAGGATGCCCGAAGGAGAGTGTGGAGTTGCCACCCAAAAGATTCTAGAAACTCTGATCGGGTGCGGTGGCTCACACCTGTAATCCCAGCACTTTGGGAAGCCGAGGCAGGTGGATTACCTGAGGTCAGGAGTTCGAGACCAGTCTGGCCAACGTGCTGAAATCACAGTCTCTACTAAAAAATACAAAAATTAGCCAGGCATTGTGGTGCACACCTGTAATCCCAGCTACTTGGGAGGCGGAGGCAGGAGAATCGCTTGAACTCGGGAGGCAGAGGTTGCAGTGAGCCAAGGTTGTGCCACTGCACTCCAGCCTGGGCAACAGAGCAAGACTCTGTCTCAAAAAAAAGAAACTCAAGAAACTCAACTCTGCCCAGGTGCCTTAGCTATTACCCTGCCCAGAAGCAGGGAGGAGACCCAGTGTTCCTTCCCAGAAGGCCCATTTTCTAGCACGTCACCATCCAGTCTCTCTTGGAGAAGTCCTGGGCGATGGGATCCGGCCTCCTCCCTCTTTTCCCACATTCTCCACTCCCAGAAGCTATTCCTGCACTCCTGGCATAGCCTCTCATTGAGAGCAGGAATTCCCTCTCTGGCAGCAGGATAAAGAAGGACCCTGCTTGGAGCTGGGACAGCCAAAGGGACAGGGCCTGGACGGGAAGGAGGTAAAAGTCTGGCCCCTGCTGCCCCCGGCCCACATACCTCCACCCCCTTACCCCGCCCCAAGAATGTAATTAAGCAGCAGCTTCTGCCAGGAGCCAAGCTTTCTGCCTTCCGACTATAAATCACCTTCTGAATCATCTCTCAGCTCCTAGAGAAGGAACTTCTGCTCAGGCTGCTCCAGGCGGCCCTGGTGCCACTCCCCCTGGGAAGCCTGCCTCCCCCACCCCTCCTGTGCCCAGCCCCTGGCTCTAGGTCCTAGCAAGAGTCTGGCAGACTCTGGGGGTCGGGGAAGGATTAGGGGACACTCCAGTAACCTTCTCTACCCTGCCCTCCCCTTCCTGGGCAGGCAAAGAGCTGCAGTGGGGTTAGCCTGGCCCAGTGCCCTCAACTTAAGAATAAAGCTACAGCACTGTGGGGCAAACAGGCAAAAAGAAGAAAAGGGGAAAACAGAGCCAGGTGTGGCAAATCTGGGAGGGCTTCTTGGAAGAGGCAAGTTTGGCTTCAGGGCTTCAGTGAGCCAATAGCTTGCAGATAGGAGGTGAAAACAGCTAACATCGATATATTTCCTGTACGCAAGGTATCATTCTAAGAAGTATTCACTCAATCATTTTTGAAACCCTATGAAATAGAGGCAATCATTATACTCATTTTACAGATGAGGAAACTGAGGCTTGTAGAGGTTAACTTGCCCTAGGTTACCCAGGTAGTACATGAAAAAGCCAGATGTGAATGCAGACGGCCTGGCTCCAGAGGAGTGGGCGTGTTTGAGGCGAGGTTTGGAAGTGCAAGCAGGTTGGTTTGGCGGGAGTGGGGCAGCCAGCTCTTTGGGATTTAGGTCAGATGGAGTCACAAAAAGAAAGGGGTGGACTGTCTAATACAGGCCCGGAATGTGTGCAGTGGAGTGTCATGCTTCACAGCAATGAGCCCAGAACCTGTCATAGCCCTGTGACTCTGAGAGGCAGAAGGGACCCCTCCATATGGTTGAGGAAAATGAAGCCCAGAAGGAGGCAGGGACTTGAATGAAGCCCAGAGAAGGGAAGGGACTCATCCTAGGCCACAGGGTCCATTAGTATTAAACTTGGAATTCAGACCTAGGTCTCTCCAACACCCCACTCTAACCATTTTCCAGCATACAAGATAACATGGATGTACAGATGTAACTCAGGATGGCTCTAACCTTTGCAGGGGGTGTGGGTGGGGCTAGGCATTCCTCCTACCTGTATTAGGAATGAGGGGTGGAGGATGTCTTGCCCTCCTTGGCAGCTGGAGAAGGTTTCTGTGGCTCACATCAAGGTGGGTGGAAAAGGTTCTGCTCAACTCCTGGCTCATGACGTTCTGAGACCAAAAAAATCTTCCTTTTTCCCACTTCTTTTTCCCTTGAAGGGTCTGTTAGCTGCATCCTCCTGTGAGATAAGTCACCTTTCCTGTGCCATCCCCTGGCTTCTTGTCTCCTGCCCAGACCAAGGAGAGACTTCTTCCAATTCTACATCTGCCCAAGTACCATTCATGTTTATTAGCATTAAGTTCTGTAGTGAATAGGATGAGAGATGCTTGCTGGACTGAGTCCATTCTTTGGAGATTGCTAACCAGAGCCCTCTCTGCCTCAGTTTCTCCACCTTTGTCAGTGACTGAGCATGTACCCAGATGCCAGAGTGTGGGCTCTGGTAGGGCTTGGCTGGGTTTGCCACTGGTGAAGCTGCAGCAAGTACCTCCTAAAGAACTTGGCACCAAAGTCCAGCTCCTGCCTCTTTTGACCTCGCCAAAGGTCTTCCCACCAGGCCAGGATTAATTGCAGGGCAGACATCACAGACCCAAGCCCTCAGGTTCCCTGGGGTGGAGGTGGGGGTGATACTCAGACTCCACCCATCACTCACCTCTTGGCCCCAGAGCTGTTGACAAAATGCTCTGAGAGTCTAGAACTTTCCTGAGAGCGTCCCCTTCCCCCATGCCGTCCCCACACATATTAAAGCAGGTTCTTCTAAGGACATAACTCAGCTCAGGCTCTTGGTATTATTATAACGTTTGACCTGTTTTTTTCTTTTTAAGCAAAATGTGATCCTATCAGAAGAATACCAACAGATCAGCCACCAATTTTGCTCCCTCTGGACTCCGAAGCCCCACCCATGATGGGGGCGGGGTGAGCAGGGGGGCTGTTAACTCACTTCCAAGAGACCTGGACTAATTTCCCCACCATATCCCCCCAGGGAAAGGTCTGCCCTGGAAGGGAGACCACCCGGTTAAAGCCTGGCCATCCGATCTGGTATCTGCCCATCTGTCTGTCTGTCTGTCTGTGGGATCAACAGCCTCCAGCTAGCTGAGCTACTCACCAGCCCCAGCCAGCCCAGCCCCAGTGAGCTGTAATTCCTGCCTGTTACAAGTGTTAACACCTGGCCTGGGGCCTTCCTCCCCCGCAGTCTCCAGGTGCCTCCCTGAGCCCAGCCCACTGACCCCCGCGGGGTTTGACTGAACATGTTCACAGGCCTCTGAAAGGCGGGTGGAGGTGGGAGTGGGTGGGAGAGGCAGCAGGACATGTGACAAATGGGGAAACTGAGGTAGGTCCTAGGCAGGTGCTCGAGTGGAAGGATGGGTCCCAGGATGACTAGAACTCAGGTATCCTATTTCCCAGCTCACTGCCCTTGTCCTCTGCAAAACACTTTCACCCAAGCTATGAGGCAGGGCAGTCCGGGGACCCCTGGGTGAAGTGTAAGGAAGCAGACCCAGATGGGTGGCCACTGGTCCTCAGTCACACAGCGGCAGGGTGAGCTCCTGATCTCCAGCAGGCCCCTCCATCTACGCATCCACTGCTGGAATGTAGCAGGTGCTGGGCTAGGCCCTAATAACATAGGTTCATCCCCCCACCCCACGCCCCCCCAAGAAGGAGAAGAAAGACAAGTTTCTCCAGCAGGAGCTAACTGGGACTGACAAGGGGAATTTGAGAAATCAGTGCTGCTGTTTCCTGTCCCGCCTCTGTCACTACCTGGAGAACATTTCTTCCTCCCAAGGATGTCAGTCTGAGGCCCCTTAGAGCTGTCCCTTCTGGTCAACCTTCTCTCAGGACTGGGGTCTGAGCAGTGCGGGCTCAGGGTGTTGTGCTTGAGGGTCCGCATGGACAGAAATCCCAGCTACATGACTTCCCCTGTAAATCCTTCCTGGGGAATGAGTGAGCTGGGTGGTCCAAAGAGGGCAGGCTAAGATGGGCTTAGATGCTCAGTGCTGGAATCTGACTACTTGGCGGGGCTAGGTTGGGGAGTGGGGCAGAAATGGGATCAGGAAGCAGAGGCCCATCTACCCTACAGCCCCAGCCCTAGCCCTGAGAAGGTGACTCACCCTCCACCCCAGCTCCAAGACTAAAGGAAAACAACCTCAGAGAGAAGGGCCAGTGACTCTAGCGCCTGGACAGACAGGACAAGCTGGTGTCAAGGAAGCCTCTGCCCCTGCCTCTCTAGCGTGCCATCCCTGGCCAGCTGTGCCCCCGAAGCCACCTTGTGAGACTTTTGCTTCCTGTTGGACGTTCCCTCCGGGCCCATGGCTGCCCACCACACACCCAAGCTCAGGTGTCATTCATACCCACAGGTAGATGTCTGCAAACATGTTCACAGCCACACAGCCCCGGGCCCAGCACCTGGGGACAGGATCACAGGCAGACTCAGACACAGCCCTCACACAGCTATGGGCTTGAGTATCGCTCCCCTCCTTACAAGCACAATCAGGTCATGGCCATGAGCACTGATATTCACGCACAAAGACATCTGTGGGGCTTTCCCCACACTGTCATGAAGGCATGCGCGCGGACGTATAGACACACACACACACACACTCACTCACATGCCCAGTCATGAACACAGTCAAGCCCAGCGTCACAAGCAGACACAGGCTCTGACCTTTACATGGGCAAAGATACTTCTAGACTTCTCTGTCTCTCACACACGTACATACACACATCACAGCGTCAGCCACTTGCTAACACTTGTGTGCAGAGACACAGCACAACCTGTCATGGGCCATGGATTCCCCAACACACCCACACGATTTCACATCCACAGTAGCCCAGTTGCAGGCACAAACACTTTTGCACATAGAGACACACTAGTGTATAGAAAACACCTCTCGGGGTCATAGACCCAGAACACATACACACACACAACACACACACACACACACACACACATCTCTCTCCTCGGCTTAGACAAAGCAGCATTCCTGTCCCCCACCAAATTCCCAAACAAGCCATGTGTCTAGCATTACATTAGGGCCAATATCTTGACCTTCCAGGTTTCCCCAGTGTTTCCTCCTATTGGGCAGCCCCTATCCAGATGGTCCCCAAGACACCATTTAACACCAGAATCTCCACCAACTGGAAGAGTGCCCTCTTCTAGCTCATAGGGCTGGAGAGCCTGGTCTCTCTTCCTCAGTCCCTGCCACCTATGGGCTGCCAAGCCTTTCCTTCCTACCCTCCCCCAACCCACCAGAGTCTCTGCGAAGGCAAGGCAAAAAACGGCATGGCCTTGGCCCGAGAATGGGAAGAGGGTCAGGAATGGCCGGGTGAGGCTAGACGGGTGTCGGCAGCAGTCTTTCCCTAGACTGGCCAAACCTCCTTCCTGAGGTCCCTGGCTGCCCTGGCCACTCCATAGGCTTCTTTATGTGCTGGAAGCCTCAGGTTAGCCCAGCCCCACGGAAAAGTGTGGGTTGGGCAGAAGAAAGACTTCCCCTTGGCTGGCTGTCCTGGGAGCAACTCCTAGTACCCTCTAAACAGAGACCCTTGGCCATGTCCCCACCCTCTCTCCCAGGGGCCCCAAACACCCAGACACAAATGCTACCACCCCCAAACAACTGGAAGACTCGGGGTGTGGCCCCCAACTCTCGCTGTCTCTGCTCCTCCTACCCTAGGCTCTGGGTTGGTGAAAGGCAGGGAGTCTGGGGACCTGCAGGCAGTACCGCACCATGGTGGCACTTCTCTCTGACTTTCACCCCGGGGGCCACAGCCCATTTCTCACTCACAGATCCTAAATTCTTCCTCCTCACCTCCCACCCCCAGGCCGAGGCTCTCCTGCATCCAGGAGGGGAAGATTCTTTAATTAAAGTTTTCCGGAATGCAGGGGGCTGGAGACTGGGGAGAGGCGGGGTGTAATTTAGAGAACTGGTTTCAGTGTCTTCCCCTCTGGCCCCTGGGACCTGCGGAGGGTGGGAGAGCGGCGATGGGGCCTCTCGGAAAACAAGGGGACTCTTGGAGCTGGGGCTCCCAAAGGGATGTTTATTCCTCACCCCGGCCCCCCAGACATGCACAGCCCCCCAAGCACTGCGCCCGGCTTCCCAGCCTTATTTACTAAAATGTCTTTTGTATCTGCATTTCTCAGGGACGGAATTCTCCTTTCCCTCTCCCTTTCTCCTCGGTCCTCGGTTTTCCAAAAGGAACAAATGTGACATGGAGAATTGGATTTTTGGTCAAAGAATAACAAGCCTACCGCTCCCAGACAACCCATTTTCAAGGAACCCCCCTTTTGCCAGGGTGGCCAAGCAAGAAATGAATAAAATCCGAATTCAATGGCATCCCAGATCAGCAAATACCATATTCACTTCAGAGGCTCAAGATGAATCTAGAGCAGTGGGGAGAATCTGATGAAATACCCCCCACCCACTCCCCTGCCCCGGGAGGAGCCCTGAAGCCTTTGGGGTCTGAAATAGGAAGGCAAAGGGGGGTTATTGTGGGGGAATCTCTTGATGGAGGCGCCAGCAGAGGTGGGGTGGCAGTGAAGGAACAGGATGGTTTTGCCCATGAAGACCCCAAAATGGAGAAGAGGAGTGGCTGGGCCCCAGAGACAGTGCTGGATTTCCAGAAACCCAACTGCAAGCAAATGGGGGGTCTTCGGGGGCCTCTAGATTGGGACGGGCAGAGGGTTAGGATCTAAGAATAAGAAACCTTCTGAGATGGGAAAGTCCTCCAGCCCCTGCAGCGGGGAGCAGGGAAAATGGTGATTATCAGAGGAGCCAGGAGTTGGATTCTGAAGGCGACACCAGCAGAAAATCCAGGAGGGGTGGGTGGGT
>NW_016805192.1:200238-234125 GCF_001698545.2 Rhinopithecus bieti | reverse complement strand
TGGGTGGGTGGGCTGGAGGGAGGCGAGGAGAAGAGCCCCAGCCCTGCCGCGGCCCACCCCAGCCGGCGCCCCACCTTCCCCGGACGCGGCGGAGAAACCGGGCCGCGGGCAGACAAGAGGCGAGTCTTACCACCAAATTGGGTAGCCAGCGAGGACCCTGGTGCCACCGAGCAGGAGGCCGAGGAGCAGCCCGAGCAGGTGGGGCTCCATTAGAAGCGGCGCCGAGGAGGAAGTTTGCCCGCGACCATGAAGAGGGGGAGCGACGCCCCCAATAGTTGGAACAAAGTCCACTTGAGATTGGAAATGACTTTCGGGCTTGTCAGAAGCGCACCTCCACCCGCAGCCGCCCCCCTCCCGAGCCCAGCGCGGAGCAGCCGGGTTTGAGGATGTCAGCGAGCAGCCAATCAGCGCCCGCGGCCTAAGGTAAGAGATGAGTCTGTAGTTCAGCCTGTCAATCACGCTCCCCTCCCGCCCGGCCCACAACTCGGGCTCCGGGAAGGGCATCGCCCAGCAAACTTGGGCAAAGCCCGCGCCCCGGACGCCGCGGGGCTTCGGGAGGATGCGGTGGGCCGGACCCTCTGCTACCGCCGCGGCCCCCCGCTGGCCAGGGTTAGGGCGCCGGGGTTCTGAACCAGGTGTTCACGTGGCGAGGGCTTGGCGTGGGCATGAACGGGTGGCTCCTCTGCTGGCGGGGACCGTGACCCGTTGGGACGTGGGCCCGCGAGGAATCGAGGGTAGAAAGCACAGGGATGTTTCCAGAAGCCCCTCTCGGGCAGGCCAGGATCAGGGGGTGGGGAACGCACCCCTCCCAGCTTCCAGCCTCCAGAGTCCGCCTGCCCACCGGCCTCTAGTCGTGGCCGCGGGAGGTCGCTTCCCGGGTGTCCGAGGAACGTGCGGAAAAGTCCGCTGAGGCTCGAAGGTCTGGCTGCGGGCGGCGCCGGGGGACGGAGCCGAGTGTCATTTGAGTCTTTTGTCAGGGATCAGATCGGTATCGGGACCTCCTGCTGCCTTTGCATTTCCTGCAACTGACACCAGCGGCCAGTCGCATTTCCTGCTCTCAGAGTCGGGTCACTTTCTCCTCCTTGAGGGGTTCAGGCCCGACCTCTGGCCAGGGTCGGAGGTATGACCCACAGCTTCACTGGAATTCTTAGTTGGACCATCAGGGACCGGTGAAACGCGCAGCTCTGGCCGAGGGCGGCCCAGGTCCTTGGAGGACCTTGCTGCCCTCCGGAGCGCCCCTCACTGCCTGACTGTCCCGCCTGAGGCCCCGGTTCTACTGATAGGGAGCTCCAGACTGGGGTTTGACGATAAAGGCTCTAGCGCTGTGCGGACACCAAATGCTTCCAGATACCCACCCCTCCCCACAGGAAAGGAGTCCTTCCAGGCCCCCTCGGGGCTTGCTTCCTCTCCTCTCCCTCTCCAGAGCGAGGAATTCGGTCTCAGCCCTGGGTGGTATTGACATCGTGGTCAGGTTTTGGGGACTCACGCCCGGTCACCTGGGTGCCTTCCCCTAGGCCCCCTCCCAGACCACCTGAGGCACCAGGGCTCTGCGCAGCCCGCGTCTGGGGTGAAGGAAGAACTGCCGGTGGGGAGCGGGGACCGCTGTGTAGGGAACCGTGGCAGAAAGAGCAGAGAATGAGCCGACCGGAGTCCCACAGAGGCCTGGAACGGCGGGCGTTCCACCAGGTGGGGGCCACAGCTGGAGGAAGTCTCACGCCAGGAGGCCATTCCTGGCCTTTGATCTGAGCGCCCGTACCCACAGCTCGAACCTGCTGCCTCTTCTGGTCGCCGAGCCCTCTCCGCACGCGGCTGCTGCCGGCACAGGGAGCGCGGGGAAATGGCCCTGGGGGCACCAAGGGTCGGGAGAGCCGCCTGGGCTTGTCACGGCTTCTGCTGCGTTCCTAGCCCAGTGCTGGACTGGAGGGAGTGGGAGGGGTGGTTGAAAGAGAGGAGGGAAGGGGAGGAAAAGGAGAGACCGAGAGGAGGAGGAGAGAGAGAGGGGCTCAGAGATGAGAGAGATGCTGAGACAGAAACCAAGAAAAGGGTGGCGGGAGAGGCTGAGCCACCAGCCTGAGGAAGAAAGGGGCAGGGGTGAGGCGGAGAGGACCAAGGAGCTGCAAGGCGAAGACAAATCGTGAACCTGCCCAGGAGTGGTGAACCTGGTGGGGGCTGAAGAGATGGGGATCCCTAGAGATGCTCCTCATGGCTGGGCTGATTCTGGGGCACCCTGTTTCTGATTCACCTGGAAAGGGGGTTGCCATTGTCATGAATGCAGAGCCTCAGGAACAAGGCTCTGGGAGTGGAGAGCTTTCCACATACATCCCTCTTGGATGGAGGCCTGCTAGTTCCTACCTGGAGTCCTGTCCCACCCACAGGGCTCCCAGGTGGCTTTCTAATCAGAGCTGCCTGCTGGAGTCCTGCCCAAGTGCTGGGGAGTTCCAGAGCCCCATGACAGTGGTGCTGAGAGCTGGAGAGGGCTACCTTCCCTGGCCAGTCAGACACCACTGTGGATGCAGTGTGGTGGGGCGACAGGGCCTGGACTTGATGGCCTCTTGGGGTCATTGCTGGGCCGCAAGACTCCACAGGTGCCAATGCTGTGAGGTGGGGGCAAAAGATCCGGGGCTGTCGGTGGGGGTGTGTGTTGGCTGAGATATGCCCAGCCAGCATCCTGGGTGCTGTGAACAAGACAATCATTCCCTGAGGGGCCCTGTGTAGCTGAATGCCTCCTCCAGGCAGCCTGGAGCACTCAGAGCCCCAGGTCATGTGCATCAGGTGGGAAACAAGTGGGTTGTAGGGTGGAATCCAGGAGCTGGCCATGTGCACCTGGGAAGTGACAGAGGAGAGGACTGGAGCCTACCAGTGGCCCTGTGAGGTGCCCTAGAGAATGGAGGTGTGTGTGGGCATTTCCCCCACTTGAAAGCTCCTCAGAGGAGAGGAGTCTGAGCCCTTTCCTTTTCGCCAGGTGTCCTTCCTTCAACACAGGCTTAATTTCCTTCCTCCTGCAAGCCTTGCGCTGCCGACGGTGGAAACGCAGGAATGGTTTCTGTCAGAGGAGGGCGAGTGCCCCTGACCACACGTCACAGATAGAAACACCCTCTCTCTAATAGGTACCCCAAGCCCCAGGGTGGTTTCACTTGGTGGAGAAAGGGTTAAATTCACTCCAAGACCAGGAAGGGTGGCCGGGGTGGAGGCAACAGCCAGTGGACTAGGAGGCCATCGCCCTGAATGGAAGGGTGGTCTCTTGGAAGAGGGCAGAAGAGGCAGCAAGGGCCAGGGACGTGGGGACATGGTGTGGCACATGGGAAACACTTTTTGTTGTGTGTGTGAATGTGTGGGACCTTAGACTTGGGAAGGGGACCCCAGCCCCAGCCCAACCCCTCTCTCTGGTTGGCCCTGAGGTTCCTTTTGATGTGTACTCCCCTGGGCTCAGAGTCCTCCGCTGTGTATTCAGTGAGGCTCCACTGGACCCCCTGCAGAGGCACCGTGTAGACAAAGACTCTGGCCGGCCAGGCCCCTGCCTGCCCTCATGGGGCTACCCATCTGTCGCAGGGAGGGAGGAGGAAATCTCTGATCCAGGCACTGTGCAATTCATTTTTGCTTGAAACAGGTATTGGGGCTGCCAGGCAGAGTCAGGAGCCAGACCAACCTGGGGGGATAAAGGGAGAGGCGAAGTCATTGCAGCGGGGAAGCAGGCAGGGAAGTGCCAAGGGCCAAAGGCCTAACACCACAGGGCTTATGGAGGAACAGTGCGAAGGGAGCACATAGGGGCCCAAGGCCTCTGACCTGGAGAGGAGGGCGTTTCACTTTCTCCTAGGAGCTGTAGGAACCGCAGAGTGGTTTTAGGTGAGCTCCCTAGAGGCCACTGGAAGGCTGGACAGCAGAGCCTGGAAGCAGGAAGGCCCTAGCTTGGGTGGTGGGCACAGGAGTAAATCGGATTTCTTTCTACTGCCCAGCTCAGTTTGCTGGCATAGAGGCTGCATCCTGGAAATGCAGGAAGCCCCTGACCTGCACCAAGTAAGCGCATAGTAGGTAAGCACCAGGTGTTAATCTAACACACAAAGGAGCACAGGTGCACGCGGAGGTCGACTCAGAGACCAGCGGCGTGGGCGCGCCCCCTGGCGGCAGTGCTGATAGCAAGGCGGGAGGTCAGCAGGCGAGGAAGGGGTCCTGCCTGGTCCCACTCCGCTTCCTGCGGGCCCAGCATACTCAGTCGTTGCTGGTGAGCAGCCTGGATTTCGGAGGATCTTGGTTAAGTAGGTGCCCTCCTGAGTGAATGCCCTTAATCTACCTCGCAATCCCGGAGCTCAGCTGGGGATAAGGGGTGCATGGCTTCAGGCTCCCCTCTCCTCCCCACACAGGCGGAGGGCTAGCGGGCCCAGGTGATGCCGGTCCAGGGCGCACTGGGGCACAGCCAGATCCACCCTGCGGATGCCTCCCCCTTCTGCTGACATATGGGAGGCTGCCAGCGGCAGGTCTTCCTGGACCCCGAGATCACAGGGGCCGCTGTGGGCACGTGAGAGGTTCTCCCTGTGGCAGTAGTTCCTCCTGTCTTAGCTCTAGCTCCCTAGAGCATTTAATTTTATGTATTTGTATGTAGGTATATACATGTGTGCGTGTATATATATATATATAGAGAGAGAGAGAGAGAGAGAGAGAGAGAGAGAGAGAGAGAGAGAGGTGGAGTTTCGTTCTTGTTGCCCAGGCTGTAGTGCAATGGCACTGTCTCAACTCACTGCAACCTCCGCCTCCCAAGTTCAAGCGATTCTCCTGCCTCAGCCTCCCAAGCAGCTGGGATTACATGTGCCTGCTACCACGCCTAACTTTTTGTATTTTTAGTAGAGATGGGTTTCACCATGTTGGCCAGGCTGGTCTCGAACTCCTGACCTATATTTTTAAGACAGAGTCTCACTGTGTCATCCAGGCTGGAGTGCAGTGGTGCAATCTCGGCTCACTGCACCCTCCACTTCCCCATATTCAAGTGATTCTCCTGCCTCAGTCGCTCAAGTTGCTGGGATTACAAGCATGCACCACCCTATCCAGCTAATTTGTATTTTTTTGGTAGAGACGGGGTTTCACCATGTTAGCCAAGCTGGTCTTGAACTCCCGACCTCAAGTGACCCGCCCATCTTGGTCTCCCAAAGTGCTGGGATTACAGGTGCAAGCCACCGTGTCCAGCCTCCCCAGAGCATTTTGGAAAGCGATTTGCGGTGAAAGTCCTTTAGAAGGGAGGGAATGGGGTGGGGTGGGGCACTGGTCAGTTGCCTGTCATCTCTGAGCCCCCAGCTTCAGTTGTGGTGTGGAGATAACACTTTCCACCTCGTAGGGAGCTGTCAGCGTTAAATGAGAATGGTGCTGACGGAATGCCAGACCGCAGATGGTGAATACGAAATATTGGGTTTCTTTCTTCTCTTGAGGCGTGGAATAAGCCTCTCTCTCAGGTCTCTCCTCCTGCCCCAGTCAGTGTCCGCTAAGCAGTCCTCTTTCAGGAGCCCAGGAGCCTTCTCCAGAAGGATTTATCCAGGAAAATGTTGTCTGATGTCCCCTTCCGAGACCCACTTCAAAATATCCACTTCAGAGAGGCCCCTCCAGACCCCTCGCCACTCCCCAGCCCTGTCCTGTTAGGGCTCTTATTCAGCTGTATTTTCCAGCATAGCCCTGACACTGATGTGATTAATATGTGATTACACATATTATCTTTTTGAGATGGTGTCTTGCCCTGTTGCCTAGGCTGGAGTGCAGTGGCACAATCTTGGCTCACTGCAACATCCACCTCCTGGGTTCAAGCGATTATCTTGCCTCAGCCTCCCAAGTAGCTGGGATTACAGGCTCCCGCCACCATGCCTGGCTAATTTTTAATTTTTTTTTTTTTTTTTTTTTTGAGGTGGAGTCTCGCTCTGTTGCCCGGACTGGAGTGCAGTGGCCAGATCTCAGCTCACTGCAAGCTCTGCCTCCCGGGTTTACGCCATTCTCCTGCCTCAACCTCCCGAGTAGCTGGGACTACAGGCGCCCGCCACCTCGCCCAGCTAGTTTTGTATTTTTAGTAGAGACGGGGTTTCACTGTGTTAGCCAGGATGGTCTCAATCTCCTGACCTCGTGATCTGCCCGTCTCAGCCTCCCAAAGAATTTTTAATTTTTAGTAGAGACATGTTGGCCAGGCTGGTCTCAAACTCCTGACCTCAGGTGGTCCGCCCACCTCGGCCCCTCAAAGTGCTGGGATTACAGGCGTAAGCCCCCATGCCCGGCTGATTATACATATCACATAGCAGACATATCTGTTCAGTTGCTTGCATATGTTGTCCGTCTCCAACTGTAAAATCTCCACAAAGAAACTCCCTCCACGAGATTGCTGAACCCCCAATGGTGTGGGGTCCAGCACTTAGCAGCCCCTCAGAAACACTGTTGATGATGGACCCAGAGGAGAGGGAGCAGGCAGGGCTGAGGTCTCAGATGGAAGGGCCATTGACTCAAGTCTGGGCTCCCTGTGGCCCCTCAGGGTCCTCAGTGCCCCTATCTTGAGTGGCCCTGGTCCCTACAACTCCAGCCCACCCCAGCTACCCAGGTCTGTTGCTTGATTCCTGTGTCCCTTTCATAGGACCCTGTGCTGCCTCCAGTGGGATGAGATTAAGGGTGGGCAGCCTGTTGGGAAATCACTGCCACATGGGGGCATCTGGGGCTTGGTGGCCCCTCGTGCTACCCCTCCAGCTGTGTGCCATAGCTCTCTCTCCTTCCCTTTCTTTCTCCTCTTCAGCCTCCCTCCATGCCCCTTTATTCTGTTTTTGCCTCAGAACCCTGAGCCCCATCCCTGGACATGGCTGGCCTGCCCAAGGCTTTTGGGGCTCTAACCCAAGGCCAGCTCCTGGCATGGGTGTGATCCTGCCTGAGGAGTTAGAGCCAGACCTCTGTGTGTGGCTGCCATGGTTTCTCTCAGTCACCTGGAACTAGAGCTCCTGGGTTTTCCTTCCACTCCCCTGTGTATGGGACATAAGCAGGCAGGGAAGAGGAGAGAGTCCTGGTCGCAACCCAAGAGGGACTTGGAGCCATCTTTGGTCTCTTCTGTCTCCAGCGTTAGTCACGATGGGCCCCCACCTTCCACCTGGGCTCTGAGGGTGGAAAGTGTCTGTATTTTCCATCGCAGATGTTGACTGCATGCCTGCTGTGGACAAGGCTCCACGAGGAATGGGACTACCCTCAAGGAGCCTGCCTTCTTCCTTATATCCCAGCGCCGGCTGATGAACACAGTAGGTGCTCTGTGAATGTCACCTGGTCCATTTTTTCAACGCATCTTCATGGAGCAACTCTGTGTGCAGCTGCCCCTTAGCAGCTGAGCACTGATGAGCAAAAGCAGCCCAGATTTTGGCCTGCAAGGAATTTGCCGTCTGCTGGGGACAGTCATTCATCAGAGGACCAAATACGTAAATGTTTGCTTAAAAAACAAAACCAGGCCGGGCGTGGTGGCTCATGCCTATAATCCCAGCATTTTGGGAGGCCAAGGCGGATGGATCACCTGAGGTCAGGGGTTTGAAACCAGCCTGGTCAACATTGCAAAACTCTGTCTCTACTAAAAATACAAAATTAGCCGGGCCTGGTGGTGCACGCCTGAAATCCCAGCTACTTGGGAGGCTGAGGCAGGAGAATCACTTGAACTTGTGAGGCAGAGGTTGCAGTGAGCCGAGATCATGCCATTGTACTCCAGCTTTGGCAACAAGAGCGCAACTCTGTCTCAAGAAAACAAAACAAAACAGAGGTGTGGAAGTTCTTTCCATCTCAGGGGTCTTGCAGGGAAGACTTTTGTGGAGGCACATTAGGGAGATAGAATAGAACAAACCTGATAATATCTTTGGAGATGGCGAAGAAATTTCTAGTGAAGTCCTGGCTTGCACGTTCCAGAACTCTGGCAACTAACAACCTTCTCCACAGACTAGTATGACCAGTAGCGGTCATTGCTGGGACCTCAGGGTGGCCAGCTATGAGCCCTGAGTCCTGGGAGCCTAATCACATGGATGGAGGCCCAGTGGGCTGGGAATGGGGTCACAGCTGCCTCACCAGCAGGGGCTTAGGCACAGCTGGCACAGATGTGGGAGGGCCCTTGGGCAAACCAGGGCCATCTGCCTGGCATTGCACACATCCCAGCAGGACCCACCTCCTATGCACCTTTGTCTTGGCTTCCAGGTAAGGCCTGAATGGGGATTCACATGTCTGGCTGGGAAATCCTCTCTGAGTGGTTGCCTTAGAGCCCAGGTCTACCACAACCCCAGTGAATCCCAGCTCTGCCTCTTACTATGTGACACTGAGTATATTATGTAACCTCTCTGTACCTGCTTCAACTGCAAAATGGGTATAATAACACTTGTCTCAAAAGACGATTGCCTGTTCAGCAGAGTGATAGCTGCTGTGTTTGAAATGGCACCTGGGATGTGTAAAATGACCGGTGAGCATCCACTCCCTCCCTCTGTGGCAATCAGCTGCTCTTTTTTTTTTTTTTTTTTTTTTTGAGATGGAGTCTTGCTCTATCACCCAGGCTGGAGTGATCCCAGCTCACTGCAACCTTTGCCTCCTGGGTTCAAGTGATTCTTCTGCCTCAGTCCTCCTACCTGGGACTACAGATGCAAGCTCCCAAGCCTGGCTAATTTTGGTATTTTTAGTAGAGATGGAATTTCACCATGTTGGCCAGGCTGGTCTTGAACTGCTGACCTCAAATGATCCGCCCACCTCAGCCTCCCGGAGTGTTAGGATTACAGGCATGAGCCACCGTGCCCAGTCTCAGCTGCTGTTTTTGAACTTCTGGAAGACAAAGGCTTCTGTTTAGATTTGGTGTAGCTCACACTGCTGGTGGTCCCTTCCTCCAGGATGGCAGGGGCCCCCAGTTTGTTCTGGTCTTTACCCCTCTCCTACCTTACTCAGAGATAAATCGTGACTGATCTAAGCCAGTCTTGGGGACCCATTCTGCTTGCCAGAGACTGGCCTAAACTGGGTGACATGAGCCTAAGGGAGGTCTGCTTAAGGGTGCAAGAGGGTTTCTGGAAGAGTTTTTGGGGCTCTTAAAATGACACACAGTAAGAAATATCTTTTCCCTGCTTTTGGACATTGTTGTTTTGGGTTGGGATACCTGGAGCTGCAGCAGCCATTCTGTGACTATGAGGAAAGCTGCCTAAAGATGAAGCTGACCGGCAGAGGAAGACAGAGCAAAGAGAGAGAAACAAACTCCATTTCTGACATCATTGCTGAGACATTAACTGCCTTCAGAGGAGTCCTGCTTTGGAACTTCTTGTGATGTGAAATAATACATTTTCCTTGTTGGTTAGCCCACTTGAGGCTGTTACTTGTAGTCAAAGGACTCCTAACTGATATCCTCCTCACCCATCATGTCTAGTGTAGGGGGTAGTTGCATTAAATGTTGAGATTGACTTACAAGGTGAGTTGCTTTTACTTAAGGTTAGGTGAGTGTTAGGATTTCTTTTTCTTTTCTCTTTTGAGACAGAAATTTCTTTTCTTTTCTTTTCTCTCTTTTTTTTTTTTTTCTTTTTTTTTTTTTTTTTTTAGGTTTTTTTTTTTTTTCTTTTCTTTTTTTTTTTTTTTGAGACGGAGTCTCGCTCTGTCGCCCAGGCTGGAGTGCAGTGGCCGGATCTCAGCTCACTGCAAGCTCTACCTCCTGGGTTTACGCCATTCTCCTGACTCAGCCTCCCGAGTAGCTGGGATTATAGGTGCCCGCCACCTCGCCCGGCTAGTTTTTTTGTATTTTTTAGTAGAGACGGGGTTTCACCATGATAGCCAGGATGGTCTCGATCTCCTGACCTTGTGATCCTCCCGTCTCGGCCTCCCAAAGTGCTGGGATTACAGGCTTGAGCCACTGCGCCCAGCTCTTTTCTTTTTTTGAGACAGAGTCTCGCTCTGTCACTCAGGCTGGAGTGCAGCAGTACAATTTTGGCTCACGGCAACCTCCATCTCCCAGGGTCTAACGATCCTCTCACCTCAGCTTCCCAAGGAGCTGGGACTACAGGCATATACCACCACACCAAGCTAATTTTTAAAAATATTTGATAAGAGATGGGGTTTCATCGTGTTGCCCAGCCAGGGAGGTCTTGAACTGAGCTCAAGTGATCCATCCACCTCAGCCTCCCACAGTGCTGGGATTACAGGCATGAGTCACCACACCTTGCCAGGGCTTCTTTTTCTTGATTTGAGGGTTTAGTCTAGGTGGGGGTGAGATTGCAACTGAAGCCTGGAGCTGGGAGCCTCATTCTGAGATGACTTTTGGGGAGAAAGGAGACAACAAAAGGCACGGTGTAGGGCTAAAGTGAGGTTTAAGATGCATCCAGAATATAGTTCTGCCCAGGTTGGACGTGGTGGCTCATGCCTGTATTTCCAGCACTTTGGGAGGCCAAGGCAGGCAGATCGCTTTGAGCTCAGGAGTTCGAGACCAGACTGGGCAACTTGGTGAAACCCCATCTCTACAAAAAAAAAAAAAAAAAAAGCAAGGTGTTGGTGGCGTGCCTGTAGTCCCAGCTTACACAGGAGGCTGAGGCTGAAGAATTGCTTGAGCCCAAGAGGCAGAGGTTGCAGTGAGCCACTGCACTCCAACCTGTGTAACAGAGTGAGACCCCATCTCAAAAACAAAACAAACAAACAAAAAGAATGCAGTTCTGCCCAGCACTGCCTCTGCATTTTCCTTAAGAGGCTGCAACTTGGCTGCTGATGGGTTTGAGGTTCATGAAAATGTTTTGGAATTAGTGGTGAAGGTTCCACAACTTTTTCAGTATACTGGAAGCTACTGAATTCTGCACTTTAAAATGGTGATTTTTTATGGTGTGCAAATTATATTTCTTTTTTTTTTTTTCTTTTTTTTTTGAGGTAGAGTTTCACTCTTGTCACTCAGGCTGGAGTGCAATGGAGCAATCTTGGCTCACTGTAACCTCAGCCTCCTGGATTCAAGCAATTCTCCTGCGTCAGCCTCCCCAGTAGCTGGGACTACAGACATGAGTCACTATGCCTGGCTCTTTTTTTGTTGTTGTTGTTGAGATGGAGATTTACTCTTGTTGCCCAGGCTGGAGTGCAATGGTGCGATCTCGGCTCACCACATCCTCTGCCTCCCAGGTTCAAGTGATTCTCCTGCCTCAGCCACCCGAGTAGCTGGGATTATAGGCATGTGCCACCACACTCAGCTAATTTTGTATTTTTAGTAGAGATGGGGTTTTACCATGTTGCCAAGGTTGATCTCAAACTCCTGACCTCAGGTGATCTGCCCGCCTCAGCCTCCCAACGTGCTGGGATTACAGGCATGAGCCACTGCGCCCGGCCTGCCTGGCTCGTTTTTTGTATTTTTAGTAGAGATAGGGTTTCACCATGTTGGCCAGGCTGGTCTCAAACTCCTGACCTCAGGTCATGCACCCGCCTTGGCCTCCTAAAGTGCTGGGATTATTGTGTAAGCCACCATGCCTGGCCTCAATTTTTTAAAAAGAGAAAAAGCAGCAGCCCAGACACCTGCCTCCTGCAGTTTTCCCTCTGCCCTTCATTCTTAGGGTGTCTGGGAGCCATTCTCGGGCTCCCTGGGTGTGTGTCGGGGGTGGAGAGGCGCAGCCCCACCAGCCACACCACACAGGAGCACTTCCTAAAGTCTCTGCTGGGAAGGGCTGGTGGAAGGCTTGCCTGGGGACACTGGGACTCACTCTTTCACCTGAGGGGACGGTTAGCTCCTAAGGTCTGGTCCTCACTGGCCAAATAGCCTCAGGTTGGGGTGGGAGTAGGGGTGGGGGGCAAAGTAATGCTGTTGGGGGGCTGGGGGAGCATGGACTCTGTCATCAGAAAGAACAAGTTCACATCCTGGCTCCCTGCTGCTGAGCTGTGACTTTGGACAAGCTATCTAGATCTCTCTGTGGCTGTTTCTTATCTGGCAAATGGGTATACTAATTCCACCCTTGGCAGGTTTAAATGGCATAATTTACCCAAAAAGCTCAGGGCATCTAGTAGATAACACAGGCTGACTTCCTAAGACCTGTTATTATCATGAGACCAAACATAATGGCAGAATCCTGACCAGGCTGTCTTAGTGATTGAGGACTGATGGTGGCAAGATGTTCCCAGCTCTCCTGCTTTTCTCAGACTGCTCAAAAGCCTTCCTCCCCTCATCCTCATCACCCACCCCTACCTTGGCCTACCACAGCCTCCCCACCCCCACCCCCAGCCTTTTGCTATGCGCATCAGAAGGTGTGGTAATGTGGGAAATCATATTTCCTTTCTTTTTTTTGAGACAAGGTCTTGCTCTGTCATCCAGGCTACAGTGCCATGGCACAAACATGGCTCACTGCAGCCTCGACCTCCTGGGCTCAAGCGATCCTCCCACCTCAGCCTCCTGAGTGGCTGAGACCACAGACATGCACCACTGCACCTGGTAACTTTTTATTATTTGTAGAGATAATGTCTTCTTCCTACGTTGCCCAGGCTGATCTCCAATTCCTGGGGTCAGGAGATCCTCCCCTCTCAAAGTGCTGGAATTACAGGCATGAGCCACCATGCCTGGCCAGAAATCATATTTTCTGAATCCCAAATCAGAGTACATGGCATAACCAAAATATTTGTTCTTTTACTTTATTTTATTTTTTCTCCAGAATTTAAGAAAATCCGAAATGTAGTTTGGTCAAAGGTTGGACTTTTGGGAACATTTTGATGGCTAGTGTTGATATTTATCACAGCTAGAGAGGGCCGTGGGTGCTCCAGAAGGTGAGGCATGGGTTAAATCACTTTGAATCACATGGGGAGAAAGCTCATGTATTCACACCCCCTGTTCCATTCTCCTTCACTCCTCCTGAGTATCCTCAAAGAGAAAGTCTGTTTGGTCCTAATATGACTTCAGCACCTCTCCAACACTTGCTAAGATTCTTTTCTAATAAAGAGAGAAAGTCACACATTCAGAGCCTTTGCGGGGCCATAGTGTCTGGTTAGAATGAAATCTCATTGTTGAAAATGAGTAAATCTAAAGTCTCGTTTTCAGTTGATGTTATTAAGAACAATGCACATCAATGTAAAGAAAAGTGTTCAGAAAATAGCAGAATAGGTTGCATGCAGCTATAGAGTGGAGGTGGCATGGAAATCCCTGGAGTCTGGAAAAGACCAGAACACGGGACAACAGAGCTGAGGGCTTGCAGTCAGGGTGCCCTGCAAGTGCCAGTCTGTGTGGTCAGAGCATCTTGGTTGGCCGGAGACCCTGTGGGTGAGCAAGGCTAGAGCTGGCAGAACCCCAGAGCTGCACCTGGAAGCCACCTGGCTATGAGCTGAGATTACCCCCAGTGTCTGCTCTGCCTCAAGGTACCAGATAGGCAATCTGGGGTGGCCCATCCAGCCTTAAGAGTGGGTTGGATGACAGAGGAGCCCAGCACTAGGCCCCTGTGACTCAGGTACTGACGTTGGAGGTAGAGGTGGAGGAGGAAGTGTAAATGTCTTCCAATTGTCCAGAAAGACTGGGCAAGGTCCTGGGTCACCTTTCTGTTCTAGGCCCATCAGAGGCTTTCTTCAGGGTCTGGGAGAAGACGGGGGGGCCCCGGAGTGGTAGGATCAAGTTCAGACACCCCTGAGCACTGCTCTAGAGGCAGGCAGGTCAGGCCCAAAAGGTGCGTGGGCCTCAGGGAGCCACCTGTTCCCCTCCGGTTCCCCTCCAGTGAAGAGCCACAGAGGAGGGGACTAGGAAACCAGGGTTCCAGCTTCAGCTTTCTCCTGACTGACTGTGTGTCCCTGGACAAGGCACTCACCCCCTCTGGGTCTCAGTGTCCCTCCAGGTTGAAACTGCCAAATGAAGAGTTCTTTGGGTTCTGGAGGCATTGATTGGATGCTCTGCCTCCCCGTGATCCCTGAGGCCAACACCCTTTGTGTGCCTGTCCCCTTTCAAGGCAGACCAGGACACGTGTGCCAGAGCTGGCTGCAGGCCTCTGGCTACCCCAGCCTTCAGCAGAGGCTTGTCCTCCTAGGTGAGGGGTTGTCCATGCCCAGCCTCGTGAGGCCTGCATGGTTTTGGGCAGTGCCCAGTGGCACTATTGGCAGGCTCCAGGCACTAAAGGAAGAGGCCAAGACCCTGAAAGATGGGGGAGGAAGACAGGGAAGGAAGAGGTGCCTGCAGAGAGGGTGCCGGTGGCTGCCCCTCACGAATGTGCCAAAGGTTGCCAACTTGAGTTTAAGCCTTGGTTCCAGAAAACAAAGGCCCTTCTCTGGGGGCCTTAACCCCTCGGAGCCCCCAACCCTGGGCCGGCTGAGCTGCCCCAAGGGAACTAGTCCCAGAAGGGCCTGGTTGTTGGCTGCGAAGTGGCTGGGAGGGAAGTTTTAATGATACACAACACAAGACACAGGGGGGAAAAGAGAGAGGGGGGTGGTGGAGGAGAGAAGGGAGGTTGGGGGGAGAAAGAAAGACCTCCTGCCAGGCCTGTTGCCAGGAGACGGCCAGGCAGCCAGAATCAGCCCTGCTCTTTTCACAGTTGGCTTTAAGCACCGAGAGAAAGCCCGGGCCATAAAGAGGGACATGTGTTGCTGGGTGTGTAAGGCTAGCCTCTGCAGTTAGGGGAGCCCCTGCCCCCGCCCCTGCCGCTGCACCAAGAGAGCCCCTTGCGCCCCCAGCCCTGCCTCCGCGCCTGGGGGTTATGGATGAACGATAGAGCTGCCGAGCAATGGAAAAGGCAGTGGTGGCCCTGGCCTTCCAATGTCGCAGTCACTTTGGGGGTGAAACTCACCAGCTGGGCCCCAGGGAGCTGGCAGGGGCTGGCAGGGTGGGGAGGCCTGGGATTCCAGCATGGCATGTCCACAGGAAAGTATTCCTATTGGCTCAGGACGGCCCATCCAGGTGGCGGGGAGGGTGGTGTCTGCATTTCTAGGAATTCTCAACAGGGCACTCAGAAGGGAGCTGACAAGTCACAGAAACCTGCATTCTGGCTCCTGGTTCTTGTCACGGATGCCATAGTGGGAACAGCCCCCTTTAGGCTGCACCTTGGCACTTGGGGACTGTCCCTGCAGCGCAGTGACCGCTGTGTCCCTGAAGAGTCCACCACACAGCCAGGAAAGAGCAAAAAGAGGGGGAGGGTTGTTGACAAAACAAGGACTCAAGGATCCTAGGCCCTGGCTGCCAATCCAGAGAGATGTCAGTTGAAGAGTGACATGGTACTCTCAACACAGAGGACGTCAGCAAACGGGGAAGCAGCGTGTATGTGGAAGCTGGGCCTAAGCCCTGACGGTTCAAGTGAGCTCCCTGGGTGATGGCTTCTTCCATGTGATTTTACATCCCACTGAAAGCAAGCTGCAATTTCTTTCTTTTTTTTTTTTTTTTTTGAGGCGGAGTCTCGCTCTGTCGCCCGGACTGGAGTGCAGTGGCCGGATCTCAGCTCACTGCAAGCTCCGCCTCCCGGGTTTACACCATTCTCCTGCCTCAGCCTCCCGAGTAGCTGGGACTACAGGCGCCCGCCACCTCGCCTGGCTAGTTTTGTATTTTAGTAGAGACGGGGTTTCACCGTATTAGCCAGGGTGGTCTCGATCTCCTGACCTCGTGATCCGCCCGTCTCGGCCTCCCAAAGTGCTGGGATTACAGGCTTGAGCCACCGCGCCTGGCCGCAAGCTGCAATTTCTGTTGCTTCTTGTATCAATTGCATGAAAGGAAGGGCAGTTTCTTTTGATCCTCTGCCATGCCAAGGCCTGAGTGCCAGTCCTGGGAGCCTTACCAGCCCTCTAAGAAGAATCAGAAGGCGAGTGTTAGGGAGGAAGGGACAGCCAACCCACCCCGATTCCCCACCTGGTCACCTGGCCACCTGACTTCTCTTTGAGCTTTCGGAGGCACTGCTTGAGGCCGACCTGAGCTCAAACTCAAACCCCAGTCTCCTGCTCGGTGTGGTGGGCAGCCCTGCTTCCCCAGCTCATGGAGTGAGCGAGAGTGTGTGTGAGCAGTTCTGAACAAAATCAAGAAATCACTGTATCTTCCAAGAAATCTTTGACTCTGTGCCCATGTGTGCACTGAGCTGTTTCGCACGTGAGTGAGCGTCCTGGAAAACAGGCCTCCCTGGGGAAGAAGTGAGCCAGCCTACCTGCTGGAAACCACTGGGGGCTCCTGATCGGGAGGCTTGCTTTTCCTCCAACTTCCTTCACCTCTTTTTTCTGGCTGGAGTGTGTGGTTCTGCTAGTTCTGGAGTCTTTCCTGTCCCCATTCTGGACCATGTCCCACCCCAGGTATCAAGAATGGCTCATACCTGTAATCCCAGCATCTTGGGAGGCTGAGGCAGGAGGATCACTTGAGGCCAAGAGTTTGAGACCAACCTGGGCAGCATCGTGAGACCCTATCTCTGCAAAAAATTTAAAACTAAGCCAGGTGTGGTGGCACGTGTCCACAATCTCAGCTACTCGGGAGGCTGAGGGGAGAGGATCGCTTGAGCCCAGGGATTTGAGGCGGCAGTGAGCTAGGATGGCACCACTACACTCAAGCCTGGTTGATGGAGTGAGACTCTGTTTCAAAAAATAAGAAAAGAAAATGACTTACCTCCAGAGAGGCCGAATCTCCATGAGGTGGTAACCAAAAGGGTAGATTTGCCGACCGTTAGGGGCAAGTGGTGTCCTGGGCAGTGACTGGAGAAGCAGGTGGTGCCTGGGTCTGACTGCAGGAGGGAGGCCTTCTGGGTTCTGCCCCTGGGAGAGGGCAGGCTGCTGGGGAGGGTGCGCAGTAGGAGATGGAGAGATAGACCACCAAAGAGCCCACTAGGGCACCTGGCAAGTTCTGCTAGGCCCGCCGAGGCATGGCTGGGCTTTACAACAGGGGTACGGAGTTCCCTGAGTGGAAAGCCCCTCTTGCTGGCTTGCCCCTGATTTCATCCCAAGAACGGTCAACTCTAGCAAGCAAATCTACCTGCTAGGCTGTAGGTAGAGGCTCAGTCCTGTCCCTGAGGCTGGGCACAGGCTTGGTCCTTCTCGCCTGTCCTCCCCTTCCCTGTGCTCTGTCATACCCCTCCCCCATGCAGGGGAACCAGTTTTAACCTGGAAGGCTCCCTCTGCCCTCTCACAACTCAGCACCCCTGTTATTCCTTCAGAACCCCTGGTCAGCTCCCCAAGGGCTTCTTCCCCCCCACCCTCATATACTCTTAGAGTCTGTGGCTTCTGTTTCTCTAGTTTGTTCAGGGGAGAGTCCCCGGAGGCCCACCTTACCCCCGAGAAGCACTCCAAAGAATGGCCATTGAGCTCGCCTGTCGGTGTTCCTCCCCCAGGCAGCACCAAACTCGCTAGATTGGCCCTCAGTCTCCCTTCTTCTTCTTATTTGTTTTGGAGACAGGATCTTGCTCTGTTGTCTAGGCTGCAGTGCAGTAGTGCCATCAGCGCTCACTGTAGCCTGCATCTCCTGGGCTCAAGTGATCCTACCACCTCAGCCTCCTGAGTAGCTAGCACTACATGCACACACCACCACACCGGGCTAATTTTTTTGATTTTTAGTAGACAGATGAGGTCTTGCCATGTTTTCCAGGCTGGTTTCAAACTCCTGAGCTCGAGTGATGCTCCTGCCTTGGCCTCCCAAAGTGTTGGGATTACGGGCATGAGCCACCTCACCCAGCTCAGTCTCCCTTATTCTTAATGAGGGGACCATGAGTTAATCTCTTAGGTCCACCCTCACCTCCTCCAGGAAGCCTCCCTAATTTACACCCCTCCCTCTTTGTGCCTTCTAGCTTCTCATCAGTGTAGTCATTCCTGACCTAGAGTGGCCTTCAGCAGTTGCCAAGATTTGTCCCCAAAGCTCAGGGCTGGTGGTCAGGTGGGTTAGGGATGAGTTGTCAGGGGTTGGGAGAGTACCTCTCCTAATGCAATGAGAAACAGATCTAGCTGGGTTGGAGGGAAGGGAGGAGGGCCTGGGCCCCCTTAGCTAGCCCCCTTCACTCCTCACCTCTGCACCCCTGCCTAGACTCTTGACCAGGAAGTTGAGCTAAAGGAGAGTGGAGACAGGAGACAGGGCTCTTCTCTCTGGGATAGGACTCTCCCCATGGGGCTCTTCAGAGGTGAGGTCCTGCCTCTGGGGCCCCTGGGAGTCCCTAGACCTTAAAGGTATTGTGCCCACACATTCTGGATGGGGCCTGTGAAGATGGTCAGGGTCATAGTGCCACCTGCTGGGGCTCCCAGGAACAACAGCTGGAGAGACGCTGACATACGTGTGTGTGTGTGTGTGTGTGTGTGTGTGTGTCTCAGTTGTGGTGGTGGTGGGGCAATTAATAACACCTCACCACAGATCTTAAAATTCGCCTGATATTGAACCCTCACCCCCCTTCCAAGGAAGAAGCCAAAAGAGCGCAGAGAAATGATACTGGAATTCAGCTGGGGCTCCCGGGGAAAGCCAGGGCCACAGGGACATGATTGCACGCCTTGGAACTAGTGTTTTTTGAACTTCATTCACGAAGCCTGGTTTCTAGGGATGGTTTATCTTTTCATGGACCTAGAAGGAAAGTGGAGATTGTTCTTTGTGCTTCTATGTGAAATGGGGTTTTAAGGGCAAAAAACAAGTAAGCACTTTGGATATCTTTGCATTTTATTACATTGATAACAGGAAGAAAAGCATGTTACATTGTAAATGTCGATGATTAGAAACAGTCCAAGGTGATCATTGTAATGTCAATTTCTGAAGCAGATGGGAAAAGTAAGTAGGATAATGAAATGAATAAGCACAGTGCCTCTCACTTGCTAAATACTCTGCATGTTGGGAAACTCATTGATAAAATGAAACCCGCTGTAGAGAAAGTGATTAGCCTTCTTGGCAAGCCAGGCTGGAGGTGAGCAGGGTTGGCCAGGGTCATGGGGTGATGTCTTGGTTGGAAGCCACTAGGTGACCTGTGTCCTGCTGAGACACAAGTATGCTGCTCAGCTGGGATTATTTTTAAAAAGCTAGATGTGTGAATAAAGAATTTGGGGGATTACAATTTTGGTTTGTAAATGAAACCTTTGTTTTAGGAAGAACTCAGCATAGGACCCTTGCAAGTACTTCTTTTCTCTTTTTCTTTTCTTTTCTTTTTTTTTTTTTTCGGGACAGAGTCTCGTTCTGTCACCCAGGCTGGAGTGCAGTGGTGCGATCTCGGCTCACTGCAACCTCCACCTCCCCGTTTCAAGCAATTCTCCTGCCTCAGCCTCCCAAGTAGCTGGGACTACAGGTGCCCGCCACCATGCCTGGCTAATTTTTGTATTTTTAGTAGAGATGGGGTTCCACCATGTTGGCCAGACTGGTCTTGATCTCTTGACCTCATGATCTGCCCGCCTTGGCCTCCCATAATGCTGGGATTACAGGCGTGAGCCACCGCGCCTGGCTGCACCTTGCAAGTATTTCACATGACATTTGTTTTGCTCCTTTCATCCCTTTACTTATATAACCAAACTCCACCTGCAGTGACAAGGCTGGCCTGATAACCTACTCATGTAGCCAAATGCAGACGCTTCTTAGGCAGAATTTAGAGAATAAATGGGAGAATATTTGGGGGGCTGGAGGGTGGGACTGATGTTGGGGAATCAGCAAGCACCAGGCCACCATCTTGGTGTATGACATTTGTTTCCCCATTGAATCCTCACTAGAACCCTATGCAAGAGCTGCCGCTACCACCCTCGTTTTACAAATAAGGGACTTGTGGCCCAGGCAGGCTATGTGACCTGTCTGAGGTCATAGTCCTGATAAACGCTAGAACTCGGGTGTGAACCCAGAGAGTCTGGGGTGACTCCAAAGGGCTGAGGCTGGAAACATAGGAAGGTTGTGATGCCCCTGCTGGGAATGTGCCTGGGGGAAGATTTGGAGGGATGGCTCATGGTCAGTGGGATTTAGTTTCCCACTCACCAGGCAGAGGACTGACCTGGTATGTGCTTTCAGGGCTGACATGCACAATTGTGCATGTTGTGCACTGCAAAAGGTTACCCCACATATGAGGACACTGTGCACATCACGGCCATATTTGCAGTGACTGTTTTCTGACAGTCGGAAATAAAGTGCCTGGAGGAGGAGGGACCTCTTTCTAAATCACTTAGAGGGGCTTCATGGGTGGTTGGCCTTTTCCACGTGTATATCACCATCTTCCTCCACCCAAGGGAGTGAGCAGGTACTGGGGCAACTTCAGGCCATTGCTCCAACCCCTGTGTTGAGGGGGTGGAGGAACCTTTTGCATTTTCTGCACCCTCTTCACTTCTCCCAGAGGTCATGGGAGGGGCAACAGACAGCAAAAGCCTTCTCTGTGTCACTGGCCCTGCTGTTTTTTTCTCTCTGAGGCATCTCTCTGGCTGAAGATTCAGGCTCTTGCCATCCCTGCAGCAACAGGATCGCATAATTGGTGGTAAGGTGGGGAGGGAAGGAAGGAGAAGAGAGGAAGAGTCCAGTGGGTCAGCGGATCAGAAGAGATAGAACAGGGACTGCCTTAAAAAAAAAAAAATTATAGACCAAGTGTGGTGGCTCATGCTTGTAATCCCAAGTCTTTGGAAGGCCAAGGCAGGAGGATCACCTGAACCCAGGAGTTCAAGACCAGCCTGGGCAACATACTGAGACCCCATTTTACAAAAAATGAAAACATTAGCCAGGCATGGTGGTGCTTGCCTGTTATCCCAGCTTCTCAGGAGGCTAAGGCAGGAGGATCACTTGAGCCTAGGAGGTCAAGGCTGCAGTGAGCCATGATGGTGCCACTGCACTCCAGCCTGGGCAACAGAGCAAGACCCTGTCTCAAAGTAAATAAATTAATTTTAAAAATTAAAAATAAAATGTAAAAAGTACATATACACACACATCCACATGTATGTAAAATGTCATAGATCATTTGGGTTGTTGTAACAAGCATATAAGTATATCAAGTATATCAGCCTTCAAACAGATGCAGTCCATGAAAATCTGGGTTTACAAAAACAGATAGTTTGGCATAGAGGCCTGTGCAGAGAGAGGGGATTAGTCACCATATAAAATGGTTTCCAGGGAGTTGTTGTCTTTTCTAAATAATTTTGTTTTGTTTTTTGAGACAGAGTCTCACTCTGTCACCCAGGCTGGAGTGCAGTGGAGTGATCTTGACTCACTGCAAACTCCACCTCCCAAATTCAAGCCATTCTCCTGCCTCAGCCTCCTGAATAGCTGGGATTACAGGTGCCCGCCACCACACCCACCTAATTTTTGTATTTTTAGTAGAGACAGGCTTTCACCATGGTGGCCAGACTGGTCTCGAACTCCTGACCTCAGATGATTCACTCGCCTCGGCCTCCCAAAATGCTGGGATCACAGGCGTGAGCCACCGCACCTGGCCTCTAAAGAATTTTAAGTGAATTTCCAAGAGTTTCAAATATGATTGTTATGTTTATGGAATGCTTATTCTATTAGCTCTGAGCTCATGCTATTATGTCTGTGGCCATGCGACCCAGCATACACTCTGTCCTTGTGGCCACTGCCAATGGGACTAGCTGTGGGTACCTGACCCTTGGCACCCTTAGCCCTTGGCGGATCCAGCTAGCACTGATGTGGTGTCCCCTTTTTTCTCAGACACTTGCATCAGGAGGTATGGTAGATGCCACTGGGCCCCAAAGCCATATGACTATAGCACAACGCAGGCATCAAGGCAGCCATGACTGCCATGCACAGGCTGCAAATTCTTTATCTATCTATATATATATATATATAATGTGTATATATATTTTATTATACCTTAAGTTCTAGGGTACATGTGCACAATGTGCAGGTTTGTTACATAGGTATACATGTGCCATGTTGATGTGCTGCACCCATCAACTCATCATTTACACTAGGCATTTCTCCCAATGCTCTCCCTCCCCCAGCCCCCCACCCTCCAAGAGGTCCCGGTGTATGATGTTCCCTGCCCTGTGTCCATGTGTTCTGATTATTCAGTTCCCACCTATGAGAACATGCGGTGTTTGGTTTTCTGTCCTTGTGATAGTTTGCTGAGAATGATGGTTTCCAGCTTCATCCGTGTCCCTGCAAAGGACATGAACTCATCCTTTTCATGGCTGCATAGTATTCCATGGTGTATATGTGCCACATTTTCTTTTCTTTTTTTTGATACGGAGTCTCACTCTGTCACCCAGGCTGGAGTACAGTGGCATGATCTCGGCTCACTGCAAGCTCTGCCTCCCGGGTTCATGCCATTCTCCTGCCTCAGCCTCCCGAGTAGCTGGGACTATAGGTGCCTGCCACCACGCCCAGCTAATTTTTTATATTTTTAGCAGAGACGGGGTTTCACCCTGTTAGCCAGGATGGTCTTGATCTCCTGACCTCATGATCCACCCGCCTCGGCCTCCCAAAGTGCTGGGATTACAGGCATAAGCCACCATGCCCAGCCCATTTTCTTAATCCAGTCTATCATTGATGGACATTTGGGTTGGTTCCAAGTCTTTGCTATTGTGAATAGTGCCACGATAAACATACATGTGCATGTGTCTTTGTAGTAGCATGATTTATAATCCTTTGGGTATATCTCATTACTCAGTAATGAGATCGCTGGGTCAAATGGTATTTCTAGTTCTAGATCTTTGAGGAATCGCCACACTGTCTTCCACAATGGTTTACACTCCCACCAACAATGTAAAAGTATTCCTATTTCTCCTCATCCTCTCCAGCATCTGTTGTTTCCTGACTTTTTAATGATCGCCATTCTAACTGGCATGAGCTGGTATCTCATTGTGGTTTTGATTTGCATTTCTCTGATGACCAGTGATGATGAGCATTTTTTCATGTCTGTTGGCTGCATAAATGTCTTCTTTTGAGAAATGTATGTTCATATCCTTTGCCCACTTTTTGATGGGGTTGTTTATTTCTTGTAAATTTGTTTAAGTTCTTTGTAGATTCTGGATATTAGCCCTTTGCAGGCTGTAAATTCTAAGCATCAGGAAGTAGGTGTGAGTAGAAGTGGAGGCAGAAAGTAGCCGGTTCTGTTTTCCAACTGCATTCTCCTTTCCTGTGCCCTGCGTAATCACCATGGAACCCCTTTCGCGAGGCTACTTCCAACAGGAGGCAGAGGGTGGGAGAATTCAGGTCAGAAGGCTCATCCCTAGGAAAGAGAGTGCCGACAGACAAGGCTCCTTGGAAGCCTGACAAATCAAATTTACCATTTATTGAGCACCTACTATGTGCCAGGAACACTACACACATGATTTCATTTAATCTTCACAAGCAGCCCAAAGAGCAGCTTTCTCCCTATGTACAGTCAGAGAAACGGAGGCTCTGAGAGATTGTAAGGGACTTGCCCAAGGTCACTCAGCTAGGAAGGAAAGCCAAAAGGCCAGCCTAGGTATCCTGGCCGTCCAGGACCGGAGACACTGCTGTGAAGCTTCCCAGTGGGAAGAAGAAAAGTCAGGCATCAATATTCATCCCCGAGTGAGAGTTAAGAGTTCAGCCCTGTCCCAGGCACCTCTGGGCGGGTGGGTGGAGAATCCGAAAGAAAGAGGCCCCTCCCTGGTCCTCAAGGTCGTGCCAACAGGCCAACTAAGCCATGTCCCAAATTGAGAGCGGGTTAAGCAACAGGGCTTTGGAGAAGGAAGTGCTGGGGGCTGCAATGCCAGAGGGTTCCTTGAGGAGACGGGGCTGGTGGGGCGTTTAGGGGCTGGCTAGGAGCAGGACCGGGAGGAACGGACCCTCTGGACTCGGGAGTGCGGGGTAGATGGAGGCAGGGGAGATGGAGGCTCTGCAGTGTGAGGCAGACGGACGGGGAAGGCCGCATCCAGCTGAAAGACCTTGAGCAACCACGTCCTCCTCTGAGCTCCGCGTTTGCCGTGTGCAAAGTGAAGGGGTAGGCCGACCCCGCAGGGCCCTTCTTGCTCTCCTCTGCGGTGTGGGGGGGTCTCTGGTCCGCGGGAGGACAGCCCCTGCTGCGCCGAGCGGCCTCCAACGTCCGCGGCCACCGCGAGCAGCGCTGACCGGCAGGGGGCGCTCCTGCAGAAGGCTGGCTTAGGTGGCGCCATCGGCACAGCCTGGGCTGGCCTGGGGACCCGGGAGGCCTCCCCCTCCATCCCTCCCGGTCCGCTGCCACCACTTGGCTTCTCACACCGCCCCTTCCCACTCCATGTTCTGGGATTATAGGCTTGGGAAGTTGCTGGTATCTAGGTCCTTGAGCAGGTCACTTCGCCTCTCTGTGCCTCAGTTTCTTCAGGCACAAACTGGGTTGTGTGAGGAAGAGATGAGTTATTGGTCAGGAGAGCCTTCCAGCCACAGGTGAGGTAGATACGCCACCGTTGCACGCCCCAATATCATTCCCAGGGCAGGGGCTGCGGCTCTACCACCTCAGGGTTACAGTTTGCTTTAAATATTTATTTGTTTGTTTGTTTTTTTCAGACAGGGTCTCCCTCTGTCGCCCAGGCTGGAGTGCAGTGGCGCAATCACGGCTCACTGCAGCCTCAAACTCTTGGGCTCAAACCATCCTCCTGCCTCAGCCTTCTGAGTAGCTGGGACCAGAGGTGCATACCACCATGCCCAGCTATTAATTTTTTTTTGTAGAGATGAGATCTTGCTATGGTGCCCCAGGCTGGTCTCGAACTCCTGGGCTCAAGCAATCCTCCTGTCTCAGTCTCCCAAAGTGCTGGGATTACAGGCGTGAGCCACCGTACCCTGCTTTAAACTTTTATTCAAACTCCTTTTGTGCAAACATAGAAATAATTCCTGGATCCTACAGATGGCCTGGCATGGTGAGTGATGCTCAAAACGTAGCTGTGGAATGATTAGTTTTTTTAAATCATCCGGACAGAAGCTATTAGAAAATCAGACAGTGCACCTCTTCTGAATCACACCAGAAGATGTCCACATTCATCTTCACATTTCTCACCACTGTTCTGTGAGGAAGACAGACAGTTTGTATCCATTTTATGGATGAGGAAACCAAGGTCACAGAGGAAGCCAGAGACAAGATTTTAAGTTAGGACCTAGAGTTCTCTCCATGCAACCTCAGGTAAATGAGCCTGTTGTTGCCAGTGACTCCTATTGGAGACACGTGGTATTGCAACCAGGCCACATTAGACACTGAATGCCCCTCATGAGGAAGAAGATGGGCACATTCTGGGTGACAAGATCAGAGAGGAAGAAACTAGGGTAGATATTAATATTGGAGCTGGAGGGGATAAAAATGATATTTCAGAATCAATAGCATATTGGAAAGGCTTAGCTAGCTTAAAAACGTTCCCTATTTTTTTTTTTTTTTGGAGAGGGAGTCTCACTCTGTCACCCAGGCTGGAGTGCAGTGGCATGATCTCGGCTCACTGCAAGCTCACCCTCCCCGGTTCACACCATTCTCCCACCTCAGCCTCCCAAGTTGCTGGGACTACAGGCACCCGCCACCATGCCCAGCTAATTTTTTTGTATTTTTAGCAGAGACAGGGTTTCCCCATGTTAGTTAGCCAGGATGGTCTCGATCTCCTGACCTCTTGATGCGCCCGCCTAGGCCTCCCAAAGTGCTGGGATTACAGGCATGAGCCACTACACCTGGTAAAACATTCTCTATCCTTAAGTTCCCAACACTTTTTCAACCTCCTCTCACTCCAAAAGTAGACCTTAATATAGCAAAGGCATGCTTTTTAGGGTGAACCCTTATAATTATAATGACAACCAATGGGAGAACTTGGTTTCTTTTCAAACATTTGTGTGGCTAATTAGGAGGGACTATTCCATCCGTTAAAGTGAAGAAAGAAGGACTGAAAAAAAATCACTCTGCAAAATCTAGCTCAAACATTGCTGCATCTCAGTCGCTATTGTCTTAGCTACCTCTTCCCTGGAACAATGAATTGATTGTCCTCGTTCCTGCCTTATTTGGTACTTTCTTCTCTTTACTGCCACACAGTGGTTAAATATGTGTCTTTGGTGTCAGCTCCCTGGGTTCTAATCCCGGTTCTAAGCTTACTAGCTGGCCAGTTACTTGACTTCTCTGTGCCCATTTCCTCATTTGTAAAATGTGAAGATTAAATGGGTTAGCAGTTTTATAGGACTTAGAACAATGCCTCATGCAATGTAAGTGCTCAATAACTAGTTCACACTTACATAGAAATGTCAGAATGCTCTCCGTATTTATTTATGTGTCTTTCCCAACAAACTGTGTGCTCCTCAAGGGCAAGAACTGACTTCATTATCTCTTACCCCAGGATTTAGCACCAGATGCTTATTCAAAGTATGTTGAATTGAATATTATATATTCATGCTTTATCATTATTTTTTCTAAGACAGGGTTCTTGTTCTGTTGCACAGGCTAGAGTGCAGTGGTGGCGTCATGGCTGACTGCAGTCTCAACTTCCCATGCTCAAGCAATCCTCCCATCTCAGCCTCCAGGGTAGCTGGGACTACAGGCATGTGCCCCAATGCCTGACAAACATTTTTTTCTTTTTTGTGTTAACAGGGTCTCACTGTGTTGCCGAGGCTGGTCTTGAACTCCTGGCCTCAAGCAATCCTCCTGCCTCAGTCTTCCAGAATGCTAGGATTATAAACATGAGCCACTGTATCTAGCCTTATACTTTATATAAAATGGAAAATATGTAGTGAGGTGGAGTTAGCCATTTTTTTTTTTTTAAGTTAACACTCAGCTCACTGCTTCCCAGAGATAAACCAAGGTTCGAGTCTCTCTTTTGTTTAAAGAAAAACATCTGGCTGGGCCACTGCAGTCCTACCCTGAGCTCAGGAAAACATGCTGTGGTCCAATTGTCTGCTAGTCAGGACATGGTTAATGAGCACTTCCTGCAAACTTATTTGTACCTGCAGTTCTGATAATATGACCTGGAGGAAATGGTCTGGTGGTGGCTGACTCCTAAAACTAACTGCAAAGGAATTGCATTCCTCCAGGCACCTACGAACTTCATGATGGGACCCCTTTCCTCTCATCCTTCTTTTTAGAGAGCAAGAACTTACCCAGATGAAAACAAACTAAAAAATGTTGAGAATGCCTCTGTGCAGACCCAAATCTATAGGATTTTATTTATAGTAAATTATGGCATTTTTTTTTAACTTCTTTTCCCTAAGAAAGTTGTTTTCTTGCCTCCCTCCTTCCCTTCCTTCCTTCCTTTCTTCTTTTCTTTTTTTTTGGAGATGGAGTTTTGCTCTTGTTGCCCCAGGGCTAGAATGCAATGGTGGGATCTCTGCTCACTGCAACCTCTGCCTCCCAGGTGCAAGCGATTCTCCTGCCTCAGCCTCCCGAGTAGCCGGGACTACAGGCATGCACTACCACACCCGGCTAATTTTTTGTATTTTTAGTGGAGATAGGGTTTCACCATGTTGACCAGTCTAGTCTGGAACTCCTGACCTCAGGTGATCCACTTGCCTTGGCCTCCCAAAGTGCTTAGATTACAGGCGTAAGCCACAGTGCCTGGCCTCCTTCCTCCTTCTTTTGAGCAGTATCCATAGCTGTGCCCTGTGTGGAACCCTTTTCTGTTGTAAAACACCCCAGTGTAGAGTCTTTCGCTAGCGCTTTGCCCTTAGGGGACTTCACAGTGGTTGAAGAAAGAATGGCCTGATGCTCCGTGCCACCTGCCCAGCCATCTCCTGGTCTCCAGGTCAGCTCACTGTGTTCTATGCTCCTAAAAGTGGTAACCAGGGCTGGGGTGGGGATTATATTCATGCTGAGTCCAGTGCCCAAGCAGAGCTTGGACACATATGTCACCTGACATACATGAGTCGACTTATGGGGACAATGTAGTGAGTTATCTGAATTTTTTTTTTTGAGATAGAGTCTTGCTCTGTCACCCTGGCTAGAGTACAGTGGTGCGATCTCGGCTCACTGCAACCTCTGCCTCCCAGGTTCAAACGATTTTCCTGCCTTAACCTCCTGAGTAGGTGGGACTACAAGTGCCTGCCACCACACCTGGCTAATTTTTGTATTTTTAGTAGAGATGGGTTTCACCATCTTGGCCAGGCTGGTCTCAAACTCCTGACCTCGTGATCCAACCACCTCCGCCTCCCAAAGTGCAGGGATTACAGGCGTGAGCCACAGTGCCAGCTTTTTCTTTTCTTTTTTTTTTTTTGAGATCAAGTCTTGCTCTGTCCCCCAGGCTGGAGTGCAGTGGTGCGATGTCCACTCACCGCAAAGTCCGCCTCCTGAGTTCAAGCGATTCTCCTGCTTCAGTCTTCTGAGTAGCTGGGATTACAGGCGCCTGCCACCATGCCCAGCTAATTTTTGTATTTTTAGTAGAGATGGGGTTTCACCATGTTGGCCAGGGTGATCTCAGGTGATCCTGATCTCAGGTGATCCACCCACTTTAGCCTCCCAAAGTGTTGGGATTACAGGCATGAGCCACCACGCCCAACCATGTTATCTGAAATTGAGATTTCCCCTTCAAGTCACTACTTACTTACCTATAACTGCTAGACAGAACTGGACTGCTCAAAGCACTCCTGCTAGTTTCAACCATGTCAGTACAGATGGCTCATCCTGTCTCTCATGAACATTATAAAATCTGGGGCAGTGTTTGTAGCCATTGATAAGTCAGGTCAGACCTTCCAGGGTCCAGTGTTTATTCTTTCAGTTATTCATTCATTAATTCAGTTATTTAACAATCTTTTTACTGTGGGCTGAAACTCAGTACCACTATGGGAGGAAGTGTGGGATAGAAAAGAAACAGGGGACAGGGTCTCAGATCTTGAGGTGTCTGCAATCTACACATAGCAGGGATCCTAATCTCCCAAACTCAAGGACAGTATATATCAACATAGGCACTGGAACAAAGTACAGTTGTGCCAATAAAGGTTGTAGAACCAACGTGGTGAGTGGGCAGAGGCAGGAGTGGTCAGTCAAGGTGGGGTTCCAGGGGGAAGCCAGCTGCCCTTGGCCACAGAAGCATGGCTGGGTGGGGGGACACCAAAGGACTGCTTCTCTGCATTCAGCCTGCCTTGACTGAACTCAAAGATGCTGCTGGATCAAGAGCTGGAAAATGGCCTTGGACAGGCAAGCGGCAAGAGAAGGTCAGTCCCACACTCTCCCCACAAGACAGTTTAAAGTGTTCTGTGAGGAAGAAGAAGGAGGGAGGGAGGAACAGCAGTGAGAAGGCCTCAAACTGGAAGTGCCATGGGGAGTGGTGAGCTCTGCCAGCTCTGGAGTGAGCTCCCCAAGATAGGACAGGGGCGCTTCCCGCAGAAGGACAGATGAGTGAAGGTCACAGAGGACTCCAGTCTGGAAATACTGCCCTGCCCCTCCCAAATACCTTTCCTGCAAATGCTTGAAGTTCCACCATTGGAGATTCATTGTTATGTATTTGTCTCCTCCCGACTTTCAGTAACTTTTTTCATTATGTCAAACATGCTTGTCATAGAAAAGTAGGAAAACGCAAGGAGGATAAAACTGCTTCTTACCCACACTCCCAGCCTCCAAGGCAGCCACTGTTAACATTTTGGTCTCCTTCTCTGCCCCGTTTTCTGTCATGTTCAGGCATGGCTGTGAGTTCCCTGGAAGGGATTCTGAAGCCCACTTTCCCCACTCAGCTTCAGTCCTAGTTCAGTCTGATGTTCCAGAAAAATCAAGTCTCCCATCCCCGAGAGCCAGTGAGTTCTATGACCTTGAGGAAGTCATTCATCTTTCTGGACTTTAGTGTCCTCATCTGTATGATGGGGAGAATCATGACCCACACATGACCTCGCACTGCTCCAGAGTCAATGCTAGTGGAATGTTGCAAGGGCATTGCCAATACAGTTCAAATATGTGGGGCTAGGACTGATGGGAGTGGTCAGGACAGAGCCAGTCATCATAAGGCTATGGCAAGAAGGCCAGGTCACAGGGAGGATGGTGAAGGACAGGGAGAGGGACAGGTGAGCCCACACCCACACCAGTCCTGTCCAGGCTCCACAGGACCAGCCGTCCTGGACAGCTGTGTCTCCGGTTATCATGGGCACCTTCCCTCGGAGCTGCTGGGGCATCATCTGTTCCACTTCCTGTTGGTTCCAGAGTTCATTTCCAGTGCAGTTTGAGGGGATTAGAGGAGAGAGCCAGCCTGGAAAACCGCATTTCCACTTAGGAGGCACAGGAGATCTGGAGCCAACCAAAGACAGATGGTTCCTGAGGGTTTGCTTCAGGCAGGGTGGGCTGGCCTGAGAGCAGGTGCCAGGAAGAGGAAGGAGAGGTCTGCAGACATCCTGGAGCTAGATTTGGTGTGGCCGTAGCAAAGCTTTCAGCCTCATCATGTTTGTGATTTCCAAAGTGTGTGTGTGTGTGTGTGCACGTGCATGTGTGCACAAGAGGAGGAGAGGGCTCCAGTCCTGAGTGCTGGCTGCCTTGGGCTGGTTAATGGAGACAGGTAGCTGCATGTGGATATCTAAGAATGCTTCTCTTGCATACCTGTGTGAACGTGTGGACCCAGGACCAGCTGTGGGGCTGCCCAGGAATGTAGATATCCATAGGGGAGCAGTGGGGGTCTGTGTGTCACCAAATGCCTGGACTTGGGCTGTAGTGTGTGTGCCCCATGGAGCCTGTGTCCGAGCCCGGGAAGGAGTGTTTCCATGAGCACACATGTGTTTGTATGATACATCTTTACAGCCATAAAAAGGCCACAAACCAGGGTTATAAGCTGAAAACAACACTTGTTTACTGAGTACCTACTATGTGCTGGGACTTGTGCCAGGCTCTGGAGACACAGAGAGAAGTAAAACTCAGGCCGGCCCTTCAGGAACCCACAAGGCAGAGGGAAGGTGGCAGAGCAACAAATCATTTATGGCACAGGCTGTAGATCCCAAGGGCTGCTCTTCATGTCCTTCCTCAGGGATCCTATAATATCACAATTGCAAGGATGATCTGTTTTCACTGCCATCTCCCCCTCCAGGCTATGAGCCCCTTGGGGATGGACACTTAGGAGGTACTCGATGCTTTGTAAGGATGTGTAATGCAAAGGTGTCTGTGAGTCAGGCTGTGTCTGGGCAGTTCTGAGCCAGCCACGGCCAATCATAAGCCACAGTCAGTACTGACAGTATCTCTGGCTAGGGCTGGGCTCAATTCCTGCCTCCACTACAGCTGGCCCACCTACACCGGCTACGTAAGCTCTCCCAGCCTCTGTTTTTTTTTATCTGTGCGATGGGGTTATGACTGTCCCAGCCTCCCAGAGGGCTTGAGGCTTTAGTGAGATCGAAAGCCAGGCTGGGCACATGTGCATGTGTATACACACGTACACACACACACACACCCCGCCTTGGTACACAGGAGCTGCTGTGGAATTATTATTAGCAAGAAGGAGCTATTATCTGGGCAGTTCTGTGCAGCCTTGTTGCCCAAAAAGGCAGAAGCAGAACTCTGAAGCCTCCGTGGGCAAGCTGGGTGGACACCCCAGCAGACAGAAACCTTGTACAGTTCTAACATCAGGAGGAGGGAGCCCAAGGATGGGGCCATGCCATTGGCTGGCAAGGACTCAAGAGCATCCATCTAAATATTTTCCTCGTGTTCCTCACTCTCCAACCACTGATGTCTCCATTGAGTCTTGGGTGCTTCTTCCAGTCTCTTTGATTCATAGGCTTACCCATCAGACATCAACATGTAACTTTCATGAAATTGTGAAAAGGTATCACTTTGGGAGAATGTACCGTGCCTTCTCCATGCACAATCATGCTTGTGTGTGCTTAGGGGCATGAGAACAGGAAGAGCAGCTGGGCAGCCTGAGTCGAACCCACTCCATCCTCACCTGCCTAGGGGGTGTGGCTGGGGCCTGGTGGGGTCTATCTGCCATCCTAGTCCATGGCTGTTCCTTCTCTCTGACTCATACTGGTCCAGCTCAGGCCCCTCATGCGCTAGCTTCTGTGATCATAGTTCAAAGTCTTTTGTTTGTTTGTTTGTTTGTTTGTTTGTTTGAAATGGAGTCTTGCTCTGTGGCCCAGCCTGGAGTGCAGTGGCACGATCTTGGCTCACTGCAAGCTCTTCCTCCCAGGTTCACGCCATTCTCCTGCCTCAGCCTCCAGAGCAGCTGGGACTACAGGTGCCCACCACCACGCCTGGCTAATTTTTTTGTATTTTTAGTAGAGACGGGGTTTCACCATGTTAGCCAGGATGGTCTCGATCTCCTGACTTTGTGATCCACCCGCCTCGGCCTCCCAAAGTACTGAGATTACAGGCTTGAGCCACCGTACCTGGCCCATGGTTCAAAGTCTTACCAGTGATATGCTGGAGTTGGGTCCAGCTGGCCTGCAGGGCTAGCTGTGCACATCTCTTCCTAACTCCAGTGATCAGAAATGATGCCACATTGGTGGCATGAAGTCAGCCATGATGAGAATATTTAAGTCACAGAGATCAACAAATGATACAAATCAGACCACCGTCAACCTTCCTCGAGAACCAGTTATAAACAGCATCACACCCCGGTCCTGCCTGCAGGTATAACAATCACTGATATTAGGTGCCGGCACCTGCAAGGCATTTAACATCTTTTTATTTATTTATTTATTTATTTATTTATTTATTTATTTATTTATGATGGAGTCCCATTCTATTGCCCAGGCCTGAGTGCAATGGCATGATTTCGGCTCACTGCAACCTCCTCCTCCCGGGTTCAAGTGATTCTCTTGCCTCAGCCTCCTGAGTAGCTAGGATTACAGGTATGCACCACCACGCCTGGCTAATGTCTTTGTATTTTCAGTAGAGACAGGGTTTCACCATGTTGGCCAGGCTGGTCTTGAATTCCTGACCTCAGGTGATCCTGTCACCTTGGCCTCCCAAAATGCTGGGATTACAGGCATGAGCCACGGTGCCTGACTGGCATTTAACATCTTACCTGCACAAAAATCCTGTTAGATATTTCTCATCATCCATATTTCATATGGGGCTCATAACTTACATGATTTGACTCCAGGTCTCTGCACATTACACTGGGCCATGTGGCCTCAATAAATAGAACCGTGGAATTTGATAGGGCTGGCAGAGCTGTTAGGAATCATCAGATCATCTAATCACTGTGCTCATTTGACAGAGAAACTGAGCTCAAAGAAGCTCAAAGGGGCGGTGGAGGGGGGGGGCTTCCTCTGTTAATGCCACCTAACACAGTAGCCACCATCTTCCCATCACCTCTCCCAGCCCCCTACCATGCTGGTGTCCACTGAAAAGCCAAGGTCGCTGTCACTTGATGTTCCATATGCATGGCTAATTTTTTGGAAACTTTACATGCAGATCTTGACATTCATTGCAAGCTATATTTTGTTTTGCTTGATTTGACCCAGTGTTCCAGACTCAAAAACATTTGAACTCTCACTTGGGTCATTGGTTGTATGTCTGCTTTCTAGACAGGTACCACCCACTGCTTTGATCTCTGCACCTTTGCGGCAGAAATTGGGGTTAAACTTAAAAAAATAATAAGCAAAACAGAACTTTGGGGCCCAACACTTGAAGGTCCCACCCTATCTACCAGAGATTCTGGCATCTACACATCTTGGAAAGTGGGTCCCTCCTCCCGCAGGCCTCTGTCTGCCCCACTGTCCACTCTGGATTTCTGCCCTGGAGAACATCAGAAGCATTTTGTCAAAATCCCACGGAGGCCCACGCTGTGCACCTCGCCAGTGACAGTCACTCACCCGTTTAAAAACAGGGCGCCCTTTCCTCTCTCCCCTCTAACCAAGATTCTGCCTGGCAACAGGGTCCCCCGAGCCATTGGACATGCATTTCCCCCGCTTCCAGAGAGCGGTTCTGCTTCAGGACCCGGCCCTGCCCTGAGTCTGGGGGCTGCGGCGAAGAGACCCGCACTCGCTGGGCAGGAGGGCGGACAATGACCCGGGTTTTCCACTGACTCCAGGTGCGTCCCTCCTCCTCCCCGTCCACCTTCTCTACCTCGGAGAAGCCATTGCGCTTGCCTCCGCCCCACCCCGGAGAGGCAGAATCTCCTCCGTTCCCACCTCGTATCCTCCTCCCCGCCTCTCCAGGCCCGGGGGGCTTCACGTTCCTCCGCCGCGACCTCGGGCGGGCGCGGCGCCAGGTGAGCGCTCACCTGGGGCCGGGGGGCGGGTCAATGGGGGCGGG
>NW_016805192.1:195439-200018 GCF_001698545.2 Rhinopithecus bieti | reverse complement strand
TCCTCCTGGTTTTAAAGTCCCGCGGGCGGCTGGTGGCGGCGCTGCGAGCTTGAGCGGCGCGAGGAGATGCTAGAGGGCGCCACGCCGCCGGCACGATGCGCCCCCAGCCCGCGCTGGCCCTGGCCGGGCTCTGCCTGCTGGCGCTGCCCGCCGCCGCCGCCTCCTACTTCGGGTCAGTGCCCGCCGCGCCCCCCGCCCGCTCCCCGGCCCGCCCGTCTCTCCCTCCTCCGCTACAGCTGGGCCAAATTTTCCCTCCCGCTGTCCTTGGCCCCGCCGAGGTCTCGAACTCAGACCCTAGCCTGGCGCGACCCAGCCCACTTCGCAGTCGGAGTTCGCGCCCTGAGCTCGGTCTCCTGCTTCCCCGACTCCGACTCTATCGCCCTGCTCAGTGTCCGAGTCTCTGGTCCCCTCCGCCGCCGCTCTTCTCATCCCGCCGGGTCTTGGACTCTGCGCACGCCTCGGACCCTGGTCCCGTCTGTCTTGGCCCCGCCCGTTCAGGCGTCAGTCCAGCTCTCTGATGCCCTCTCGGGATCCTCACGCGGGTGCCCCGTCTGCCGCCATCCTGGCCTCCGTCGAGCCGTCCTTGCCTCGGACTCCTTTCCCACCCTCCGCCTTCGCCCTGCGGAGCGGAGACCGAGAGGGCTGGGTGGATGGGTGGGGCGGGCTCGGGGCAGAGGATCGTGCCCCCGGTCTCGGGGCAGAGGATCGTGCGCGTGCAGGGTGAATGGGGGAAGCCTCGGACCGTGAGAGCGCCAGCTGGAGACGCAGGAAGGAACCGTGCGCTGGGGAAACCCGACCACATCTCAGACCTGGCATGGGGTGATTTCTCAGGAGAACACCGGAAAGAGTGAGAGGGCCGTGTGTGTGTGTGTGTGTGTGTGTGTGTGTGTGTACATGGTTGGAAAAGGAGGATCACAGTGGGGGGTGACACTTGGAGAGACAGTGGGGTAGGTGACACCGGGGAGAGAGAGGGACAGGAACTACGAGGGGAATGTTTGGATCAAAAGTTATAGGGCAATTGTTTCCAAGTCCCTTCTTCTCTGACCCTGAATTGCAGGGATTTGGTGAGGGATGGGGGCGGGTATCATGGGTAAGAAGGCACCTTCCCACCCTCCACCCAAAGCCAATTCCAATATGTACAGCCTGTTACTTTAAGCCTTGCCTCCTTTTAAAATTTTCACCCCTAATCAATAGGAGGCTTGCAGTCTGGATATATACAGCAAAGGCAAGAAAACACCAAGCAAGTGACCTGCTAGAGGCTGCTTTGAAGAAGTAGCTAGGGAGAGGTGTGTAAAGGTCTGAGAAGTTCTGCACAGGTTGGAGTAAGGGCTGTGGGCTAATTTCCAGGTCATGACCCCTGGTGAAAACATGTCTGGGCTGTGGAGGAGGGTATCATCCCAGACCCTAGCTCTGGGTTCAGCTTGCTAATGACATGCGAAGACCACTCAGTCTTTGGGCCTCACTTTCTCCTTTTGTACAAAGAAGAGGCTGAACTTGACATGACTGATCCTTTTGCGATCCATCCCAAGAGCAGTACACAACATGTTTGTTGCCCAAAGATTTCAGGCTTGAAGGAATGGTTGTTGCCTCGGCAGGCAGGATGTCATCACTAGGGCATAGACTCGGGTCAGTCGTGCCACTTGCTAGGTGTGTCCTCTTGGCCAAGTCACTTAACTTCTCTGTCTCTCAGTCTCTCAATCTGTAAAATGAAGATTATATTGCCTATTTTATAAGAGGATTGAGCTAGTATGTGTAAAACCCTTAGGACAGTGTTTAGCATGCAGTAAGTGCTCAACTAATGTTAGTGACTTTTATTTTATTTTTTATTTATTTTATTTTATTTTTTTAGACAGAGTCTTCCTCTGTCACCCAGGCTGGAGTGCAGTGATGCGATCTCAGTTCACTGCAACCTCCGTCTCCTGGGTTCAAACGATTCTTCTGCCTCAGCCTCCTGAGTAGCTGGGACTATAGGTGCATGCCACCATGCCCAGCTAATTTTTTGTATTTTTAGTAGAGACAGGGTTTCACCATATTGGCCAGGCTGGTCTCGAACTCCTGACCTCAATCTACCCAACTCAGCCTCCCAATGTGCTGGGATTACAGGTATGAGCCACTGGGCCTGGATAGTTTGTTTTCATTAAGGACACCAGGTATAGAATCTTGATGTCCCAGCCATAACAGTTTTCTGAGCTGGAATGGAAAGGGATGGGAAATATGGTACCTATATTCTCTTACACATTGGCTCATTTCCACAATTCATTTGTTTACTTGGTTTTTATGGTTGGAAATGGGGCAAGAGTCAGGAGGGATGAGAGGAGAGGGGTTCCAGGAGGACCACCCTAGCAGCTGTATTGGAAGGGAAAGGTGTTCTCAGCAGTGCATGGGGTTAGAATTTGAGGTAACTGAACATGGAGCAGCCTTGAAAATGACAGGTGAGATGGTCAAATAGGCCTGGGTTAGAGCTGGGAGGAGTATAGGAGCCACCTCTTCCAGGTCAGGAGCCCAGCTGGAAAGAGCTGACAAAGGACACAAAAGCTGCCACCACCCCAATCTTGGGAGCAGGACAGATGCTCAGAGAATCAGCTAAAACTGGGGCCTCGTGATGTTAAGTGTTTGGTCTCAGGGAACAGACAGGATTCAGCCTGAGCGCTCAGTGAAAAAACCCTCTTGTGACTCAGACCAGGTTTCCCAGCTTCCCATCTGCATTTGCTCTCTGGGAGGAATCTGGTATCAGTCATCTACACTGTAGTGGGAAAGTGAGGCAAAGTGCTTCTTCCTCTGCAGTCATTTGCATTTGGTTATAACACGAAGTGCCTTGGCATCCTGATAAGAGAATATGCAAACATCAGGAAGGCAAGTGAGGCCGATCTTCTTGGGCTCTTTGAAATCATAGAATCATAGACTTCAGAGTTGGAAGTGACCCCAGAAGGATCTCTGGTCCAAAACTCACTGCTTCAAGCAGCATGTATTATTATCCTAATTTTTCAGGTGAGGCAACCCCCCAACCCCAAACCACAGTGAGCCAGCTATTGGTTCTGCTGCTTTTGAGTGAGCCTAGAGCCTAATTCTGTTAATGGTGGTAGAAAACAAAACAAAACAAAACCAAAAAAAACATAACTAGCATTGCAGTTTACAAATCACTTTTTTTCTTTATTTGAGACGGAGTCTCGGTATGTCACCCAGGCTGGAGTGCAGTGTCATGATCTCGGCTCACTGCAACTGCCACCTCCTGGGTTCAAGCAGTTCTCCTGCCTCAGCCATCTGAGAGCTGGGATTACTGGTGCCCCCAACCACACCCTGCTAATTTTTGTATTTTTAGCAGAGACGGGGTTTCACCATGTTGGGCAGGCTGGTCTCGAACTCCTGGCCTCAGGTGATCCACTTGCCTGGGCCTCCCAAAGTGCTGGGATTACAGGCATGAGCTACCATGCACAGCCCAAATCACTTTCTTATACAGCCACCTCTCTCATCTGATCCTCAGAGCCCTTCCTCCAGAGCCATGTAGGATGGGTATAAATAGTTCCCACAAGGAATCTGAAGGTCAGAAGGGTTCAGTGAGTAACCCAATGTCACACAGCGAATTGGTGGGGGAGGATGAATAGAAACCTTGTCCTGCTTCCAGTCTGGGCCCTTCAACCTACAGGGAACAGCCTCCAGTGCTGAGACAGTATGATTCCTCCAGGGCAGCAGTGGCTGCAGAGAGGCTACAGAGGGTGAGGGTGGAGGGAAGCCTCCCTTCCCTGCTTAATTGACTCTTTCAGACCCTCTTGGCTGTAGTGAGATGGGCAAGGCCACACGTTCTTTTCTGTCCTCAGTAGTGAGATGGGATGCACTGACCCCTGCTAGGCTGTCAGTTTGGCTCACAGAACAGCATGATGGCAGTGGGACAGGAGGCAGACCAGAGGTCAGGGGCTGAGCTAGTCCTGGCTCTAGGACACTCTCTGTGTTGTCCCTCATCAAGTCACTCATCTCCAAGGTCAGTAGCACCTGGAGGTCCTAAGGTTCCCTAACGCTAACAGGGCTGGTCCTGGCTCTGGAAGTCCAGGATTGCCAAAGAGTTTTTATTTTGGCTTTGAATGCCTAGGAATTCCACAAATGTTAACTTCTGTGATGTTGTATAAATGAAAATGCACTGCATTATGTGATGAGCTGCGCACAAGACAGGCCCAGTTACCCAATCCAGTCTATTTATTTATTTACAGACGGAGTCTTGCTCTGTCACCCAGGCTGGAGTGCAATGGCGCGATCTTAGCTCATTGCAACCTCCACCTCCGAAGTTCAAGGGATTCTCCCGCCTCAGCTTCCCGAGTAGCTGAGATTACAGGCGTGTGCCACCATGCCTGGTTAATTTTTGTATTTTTAGTAGAGACCATGTTGGTCGCCATGTTGGTCGCTCAAGTGATCCACACACCTCGGCCTCCCAAAGTGCTGGGCTTATAGGTGTGAGCCACCGTGCCCGGCCCCCAATCCAGTCTTTAAGTCATCCCAATGGCTCCGTAACTAGAAATAGTTTCTGGCCGGGCGCGGTGGCTCAAGCCTGTAATCCCAGCACTTTGGGAGGCCGAGACGGGCGGATCAC